>NC_090656.1:89208879-89488586 GCF_040937935.1 Hyperolius riggenbachi
GGGCAACTATACTTGCTACCTACCTGTACTGGGGAAACTATACTACCTATACTGGGGAAACTATACTACCTATACTGGGGCAACTATACTACCTATGCTGGGGGCAACTATACTACCTATACTGGGGCAACTATACTACCTGCACTGGGAGCAACTATACTACCTATACTGGGGCAACTATACTAGCTACCTATACTGGGGCAACTATACCAATACTGCGGGCAACTATACTAGCTACCTATACTGGGGCAACTATGCTACCTATATTGGGGGCAAGTATACTGGCTACCTATACTGGGGCAACTATGCTACCTATACTGGGGTGCAACTATACTAGCTACCTATACTGGGGCAACTATACTGGGTACCTACACTGGGTGCAATTATACCTGGTTACCCTATACAGGGGGCACTTATATTTGGCTACCTGCATACCTAAACTGAGGGTGATTTTTTTTCTTTGAGTGCTTTGCAATCATTTCAAATGAGGGGGGGGGGCTCCTCACAGGTTTGGCTCAGGCAGCAAAAAGTCTAGAACCGGCCCTGCAACTAATACAGAATGCAGCAGCCAGCCTCCTACCCAATTCCCCAGCCCCCCCCCCCCCCCCCCTCGCCGCTCAAACATCTACCCAGTACTGCAAACTCTTCACATGTTGTCAGTAAAATGGAAAATCCATTTTAAGGTCTACCTGCTGACATTCAAGGTTGAATGCCCCTCCATGCATCCTCTGCTCTGCCAATAAGACAAATTTGGTTATTGATCAACTTAAAAATATTTGGTGCATGTGCCTTTTCCTACGCAGCCCCTACTCTATGGAACTCACTTCCACAGTCAGTGCCAGAGGCTCCATCTCTGTACAGCTTTAGGAAAAGGCTAAAAACCCACTTCTTTTCCCTAGCATTTGAGACTGCAGAATGCAGGGTCACAGCACTGAGTAGCCAGGGAGAAAAGCCCTATAAAAATATTATTATTAACTGCTTGAATAAAGAACAGTACAACACAAAGCTGGATCATGAACCTTTTATGTACTGCTAGCCAATGTTATACTGCCTGTGTTTACCGAACTCTGTTGCCAAGTCAAATTCCTTATAAATGTAAGCTTAGCTGGCCTATTAAAAATGTGTTTGTTTCCGATTTAGGTTATTGAAGTGTTTTTGCTAGATCATAAAAAGCTCAGCATCATTCAGCGATTACAGATTGGCTATTTTGATGCAAGGCAGCGGTGACAGCTTAATTAAGGTCTTTTTAGAAATGCAAGCTCCACAAAAGGTGTGCAGAAGAGGCAAACTAAGCACTCCGGCCTCTCTATACCTTTTATATATAGACCCATTTATCTCACTGGGCATAGTCTCCATGTTTGTTTCCCTATTTGCCTTTTGATTAGTTATTATTGGCTAAAACACTGAATTCTCGGCACAACATTAATAAGTACTTCAAGGCTAGGTTGCTTGGGCTGGCCATACACAGGCTGATTCCTGAGCCAGCTATTGAGGTTATTAATTTACCTAGCACTGACATATTCGGAAGTAGAGCACATAGACCATTTACATCTGTAGGATACAGACAAAGAATGTAATTTGATTTATGTTAGTGCTGGTGTGCAGATTTGGATACTATGAGATAATAAAGTGAAGCATAGTGTAGAATTTCTGGACTCTGAAAAGAATATTGGATATCAATAACTCAGGGAGGCAATGTAACGGATCTCACAACACAGGTTTTATTACATACAGGCCAAACAGCAGTACATACTGGATAAGGTAAATGTAATATGCCTGGATCAGCTTTAGCATGTTCATATTTTTCCATGAATCCAAAGCCAAAGCAATTTTTTGACCCAGATTTTACGAGGAAACAAATGAACTTAAATCAATTGGAAATACAAGCAAAAAAAAAGTAAAGCAACAAAAAAGATAAAACTATTCAAATCTGAAAAGCGGTGTAAGTGTACTAAAGTCGGCCGAGACAGCCAATAACAACCACCTCAACCGATAATCAAGTATGTGTAAGGCAGCCCCCAACCTGCAAGCGATTTGCCTGGTAGTTGAACTCACCCGATGAACAGCCAACTTCTTTAAAGGTGCCCCTTCCGCGCCTTCTGCATGATGTCACGTACGCACCGTTCCATTTCCCCCTCCCCCGCATAGTGACAATATGCATTGTGAGCGATATCACCCAAGTGGATCGGGTCCTGATGGATGACACGACTCAAAGATGTTTGCACACCATAAGAGCTAGAGTTAGTCAACAAGATGCTTGCATGCAAATGCATTGAAAATTCAGTACAACTTAGAACTGAGCCAATCAAATCCATTTCCTGCAACTTTGACCCAATTCTAAGCTGCATACAGATTGCATTCAATGTGCATGCTGCCTAAAATTATTAGAATCATTGACCATCTCTAGTAGGTATCATAGACTTACCTCCTAGAAATCAAACCAGGTAAAAAGGGCATCACCATAGAAGGCAATGTTACAGTCATAGCCATTCTTGGCAGCTATTAGCAATAATTTAGATGCCGGAGGCACTCAATAAAATAGCAGACGTCATAGACTCCCACTATACAAATTGCAGCTAAAAATGATTGGGGGGGGGGGGCAGGTTGTTTTAAGGTTAAGTAGGGGAAGTTTTAGGATTAAGCAGCGCCAGGGGACTCCTTGGGGGGGGGGGTCCTTAGGGTTTGGCAGTGCCAGTGGGGGAGTATTAAGGTTAGGCAGCACGAGGGGGGATTGCTTGGTGCTCGACATCAAGGGTGGGGGGCTAGGAGGGGCTAGTGGGGCTGATGGTGTAATGGTTAAGGGCTCTGCCTCTGACACAGGAGACCAGGGTTCGAATCTCGGCTCTGCCTGTTCAGTAAGCCAGCACTAATTCAGTAGGAGATCTTTGGCAAGTCTCCCTTACACTGCTACTGCCAATAGAGCGCGCCCTAGTGGCTGCTGCTCTGCTCTGGCGCTTTGAGTCCGCAAGGAGAAAAGCGCAATATAAATGTTATTTGTCTTGTCTTGTCTTGTCTAGTGTTAGGGTAATTTCAGGTTAGGCCTTATTGAAATACTTTATCGGTATATACTGTATAAACAATATTCTACTATTGGAATCAACAGTAGACTATCGGTAATTTACTTGATATACTACTAACATCTATCTCTGGCACCCTTTTTACCATGGGCCCTTTTTACATGTACACTTAGAAATGACCATTTAATCTTTTTGTGCACCTTATTTTTTTCTGTTTTGTTTGTATTTACTGTTTCACCAAGCCATAAACATTTTTTTTATTTGATGAGCAAAAACCTCTTTTTTTTGAGAATGACAAATGTTTCCAGGCTTTATTGAGGGTCTGACACCCTTACCAAGTTAGGATGAGTATAGGCCTATTGAGTTCTTGCCTATCCAGCAACCAATACTTCTAAATGCTGTTTTTTATTGGGATTCATATTACTTAGTCATACTTACGTAGTCATAGTTTACCATAACATCCTGATATATACATTAAATATGCAGTATATTGTTGTTGTTTTTTTGTGTGGTTTTTTTTTTTTGGGGGGGGGGGGGGGGGCAAGGAGAGTGGGAAAATGCTAGATATCCTGTCGAGTTGCTGCTGCTCTGTCTCTGCTTTGGATAATTTTCCTCTGTTCAGCTTAGTTAAGCATTTCTATTTGTTCTAGTGTGGTAGACAGCAGCAGCTAGGGCAGGTTTTCAGATCCACAGTCTGCAAATGCTTCTACATAACTAACTGTGCTACCTGCATGAGTGGTCTATGAACATTGCTTTTGAGGCAAACCTGAACTGAAAATAAACGTATGAGATAATTAATTTCATGTTTTTTTAATAATGGTAAATAAACTTGAAATAGAATCCAGGAAAGTTGTAAAGGCTGAATGTATTATAATATTGAATTCTAAACAGTAGCCATATAATGTAAATCCTTTATTCAACTGAACACAGAATGAGTTTTGAACCTTAAAAAGCAATGTATTTTTACGAGGACTGTTTACGCAGCCAAATAGAAGTGTTTTCACTTCTGTTTACTTCTCAGGAGAGCCCAGGCCCAAAGTCAGCCGTTGTTCAACTCCCTCATTTGCAATGATAAAACTACTGTTTGATAACTTACAATAATAAAAATGAAAACCAGCCTTGGCTCAGAAAAATTATTAATAGAACTAGTACTGTGGGTGCACATGTTTATCTCATAAAAACATTGTACATTGCTAATTAATATCCTATGTACTAATTATGATATACTGAACTAGAACTTCAATGACGTCTTCAGTGCTTTGCTTATGCCAAAGTACATGTAGATACCTATAGGTACCTGTTTTTCCATGCTGCACTCTCTTCTATTGTTTAAAAGGGAGCACAGTTTCACTGTAAATCTCTTACCGATGAAAGACTCATTAAATCCCTAACTTGACTTCCTATTCAGAATTGCAAATTTTTCAGTTACACATAAGCCTCCCAGTTCTTGACATATCTGCTGAGATGCTATTCGAACCTAGTTTAGCAGTTTACTCCTCTACAGTGGGCTTGCAATCTTAACAACCAGAGACTTTCAAAAAATACTGCCTTCATAGTTTCCATGGCATTTTTTCCTACATTAAGTTCAGTAGACTGTACTGACTATGTTTAAATACTGCAGACAGTGAACAGAAAGTATACAACCTATGAAATGCTGCTGGTGGACTTAGTATAGACATATGTAGTGGTTTAAATGTAAATAGAAGTAATCATTCACTTGAAAGGCTGCACTCACCGAGGACCTGTCAATGTTGTAAAGTTTTCATGTTGGCTTTGAGAACTTATCACTTATAAATTCTGCTGCTCATTCTGGGCTGTAGTGCTCACAGATCAGGCTGCTTTGAATAATGTATGCTAACTTGCTTCTTTATAAACTATTATGGACACAGTGCAAAAGTACAAATACATTCTACTTATCATTCCATGAGGACCCTCGTTAGAAGCCCCTCAATAGATGGTGCGTTTATCTAGCAGGCCCAACCACTTGATTCCTTATTGATGAATATGCTTTAAATTGAAGGAAGTTTTCTCAAAGGCCTGCTTTACCACATTACATTTATCCGTCTCAGAAATCAGAAGTGCAGCTTTGTCTTTTCTCATAATTCTTATAAATTTATCATTGACTGAGAAAGATGGCTTTGGGATATGCACTGTTATTTTATTATGTGAGCCTCACAAGTGATAAAAATGAATCTTGAGCTGTCATTGTAAACAACATTTTTCAAGATTTAATATCAGCATAGCAGCCTAATGCACACACGCCACTCATAGAAATCTTTCCTTACCTCTGCCAATCTTACTAACTTTATCAAGCGGTGCTAGCATGATGCTACATTGCCATATTGGAGCTGTGATCAGTAGAGGCATAGATTCCATGCTGAGTGTGGCATGGCCTCTTCAAGACTACTTCCTCACAGTGCTCCCACATATGGTCAGTCCCTTGTACTAACTGCAAATAGTACAACAGTCACATATGCATTTTGTTCTACAAGTTATGGGAATACAGTGATGCCTGTGGACAGATATAACAGAATAGGAGGTGACCAGGTCATGCTAGGTCATCTGCAAATAGCTAGATCAAATATTTTGTGTATAATTTGAGGATGTAAGGACAGGGAGGCCATATTATTGTTGTTATTATTATTTATATTGCCCTGACAACTTTTTATTGTTACTGATTTTGTATTTTCATATGGTGATGACTTCTTCCGCAATGCTGTAGAGAGTACAATATGTGTGTATATATATATATATATATATATATATATATATGTACAGTATGTATATATATATATATATATATATATATAGTGCCCTAAGCAAACCCATACAAACATGGGGTGGATATACAAACTCCAACCAGATAGTGCTGGGGACACAGCAGAGTTCTATCCACTACACCAACATACTGCCCATATTCAGCCACCCTTCCAGCACCATCTGGCTGTAGGCACCTGGCTTATCGTGCCTATTTTTAAACTGGTCTTTGCTAAAACCAGCATTGTCAACGCACGTCTCTGTCCACCACCATGGATGTAATTGTAAACATACCAGAGCATGTATGTTTATGTCTGCATGGGGCTAATAATGTTCTCTTGCGCTGGTCAGAGTATGTCTACACATCTGGCAGGAGGTCTAGGGGTATCTGTACTTTGTTCTGTAATTTCATTCTAGTTGTTGCCCCGCTGCACTGGACTGCCATCCAGTCACTATCTCTCTGAGTGAGTGAAGTTCTTTTGCTTAGTATTACGTTTTACCGGTTCACTGAAGCCACGTAACACCAGCTCAAGAATCCAGACGTGTGTTGCCAGTCACTCGGTATTGACATATCTTAGCTCCAGAAAGGACAGCATAAAAGTTTAAAATATATCAGTTCTTCTGAGCCCTGAACTCCAGCATTGATCTTTTCATCTTAGCAATCATGTAGAGATGAGATTAATCACCACTTTAGTGACTTCAGAGGGTAGATACTCTCAAGCAATTTTGAAGCTTAAAAAATCTTCTTTGTACTGACGGTTGTGACGCAGGCTGTGGCAGAGTCTTATTGTTCACTACATGCAACATTTTTCTAAATACTTGTTACTTTTATTGTAAAATGTCATCTGTGAAATGTCTTTTTGATGTTTCTGTGGTTTTAGTTGCAATAATCTTTTCAACTGTCTTTATGCTGGTGGTATTTTAGCCTGCAGAACTAAGTTTTTAGCTCTTAGTATATGACTCAGCAGTACCTGGAAAATAAATACTGACATTTGTTTATTTGCGGAAGCACATCATTTTTGTGATAGCACATATTCACCAAAGTTGAGGGGCATGGTGATGCCTGTGGACAGACATAACAGATCAGGAGAAATGCAAGTCAAGTTGGGTCACCCGGAAGTAGCTAGATCACATGTTTAGTGAGTGCTGCTTCACATTGTATGATTTGAGGATGCTTTCAAGACAATGTTCTTTCCTTGCTTCTAATAATAATAATAATAATAATCTGAACATTTGTATAGCGCTTTTCTCCTGTCGGACTCAAAGCGCTCAAGAGCTGCAGCCACTGGGACGCGCTCAAGAGGCCACCCTGCAGTGTTAGGGAGTCTTGCCTTGAACTTCCTACTGAATAGATACTTGACCTAGCCAGGATTTGAACCCTGGTCTCCCATGTCAAAGGCAGAGCCCTTAACCAGTACACTATCCAGCCATTACTCTTTCACACGCTTTTGTTATTAGGAAGTTTTTTTTTCTAAAGTAACTAGAAGTAGGGCGAATTATCTGAAATTTCTACATAGATGAAAAACATGGTCCTGCATACACAGCTGAGATTTTTTGTATTGTCCGGTAGAAAAATAACAACCACATTGAATTCATTAAACATTTTTGTCTCATCTGTTTTTCATCTTATTTGTATAAACCCTTTTAAAGCATAACTGAACTAACCTGACATAATGAGATGAACATGAGTACATGTAGTTCCATGTTTGCTTGTGTTCCTTTTTTATTGCTTTTATTGCAGGGTATTTAAAGCAGTGTTTTCCAAGGCTAATGATGCAGTAGGTGCAGCTGTTCTGGAAAGTAAACAAAAGCCATAACACTTGTATCTATTGATAGTGTAATGGTTAAGGGTTCTGCCTCTGACACAGGAGACCTGGGTTCGAATCTCGGCTCTGCCTGTTCAGTAAGCCAGCACTAATTCAGTAGGAGACCTTTGGCAAGTCTCCCTTACACTGCTACTGCCAATAGAGCGCGCCCTAGTGGCTGCAGCTCTGGCGCTTTGAGTCCGAAAGGAGAAAAGCGCAATATAAATGTTATTTGTCTTGTCTTGTCTTGACTTGTATCTGGCTGAACAAACAGCCCAGCTAACAGGATAGTGATGAAAAGTTTAAAAGGTCATTATTTATCTCTCTGTTGGAGCTGAATGGAGAGGGGAGATTCATCCAACATTTTGCTGGGCAGGCCTACTTAGACTGCTGTTAAGCTTATGTAAATTTGACTCCACCCATGACCACTCCCACATTATTGTGCATGTCCACACCCATTTTTCAGCTGGAGTGCCCAAAAGTGCCCTGAATCCTAGCAAAGCCCAGGTAGATACAACAAGATACAACACCCTAGGTCATGCCTGCATTCTAACATAGAACACAGCTATGCTGAAATATATGATCTTTAAAGAAGATATAACAGTGCTATTCAAACTAATTCCGTTTCCCTTGTTATATGTGCAGCCATAGTAGCTGTGTAAAAACCCTGAATTGGGGGTAAAAGTACAGGCGCATAGCAGCAGACAGTTGAGAGTGGGAAGTGGGGCCATAATCAGACACCCTGTCTGCACCATTTGAATGTGGCAACTGTGGGTTGTGCTTATTGGTTAAATGGGCCCTACTGAGACCATCATTGCCCCCACATTGCTATGCTCACCATCATAGAAATAACTATGAACAAAGGCATTTTTTGTTCTGGCTTTCATGATGCTGACCTGTTCATGTGCACATGCGTGCAGCTGAAAATGTTCTTATGACCATGGCTAAAGGCATTAGCACGTATGTGCATTATGTCTTAAGGATTCATGCGTAAATGCATGGAATTCCACGTAAATGTTTGTGCATGGGTAGCTCATAAAAATTCACAATGAGCCATCCAATCTCTGCCTGTAAAAGCCTTTTTCACTCAGCAATCCATGCAAATTAATCTGTCAGCCTGGGTTAGCTAGACCTGGTGTCGTACTCTTGTCTGTGCCTGATGAGCTACTGTTATTGACCTAGACTTGTGCCTTTATTTCCACTATTTCTCTGCCAGCCTCTGACCTAGACTCTTTTGCCTGTTTGATATTTGCCTGCCCCTGACCTTGGCTTGTGACCTAGCTAGGCTTGATTGCCACCTTCCTACAAGACCTTGACTTGTTCATTGACCACAAATTACACATCACAACATCTTCTGTTCTCTCCTGTTACTGGTGGGACAAACCTAGTCGTCATTATCTGGTGGCAGAAAAGTATTCCACTGCCTGCCTGTCATGCATTACTGGGTGCTGTGGGGAAGATTGTATCCCCACCACTAGTGACAACAGGGCATATCAGTTCATAGCACCAATTATATTTATGTCTGCAGGGGTCCAATAATGTTCTCTTGTGATGGTCAGAATATGCCTGCACACCTGGCAGTAAACTGAGGTCTAGGGGTAGCTGTACTTTGTTCTGCATTTTCATTCTAGTTGTTGCCCCGGTGCATTGGACTGCCATCCAGTTGTTATCTGTCTGGTTAGTGAGTGATGTTCTCTTGCTAAATGTTACGTTTTATTGGTTCACTCAAGCCACGTAACACCAGCTCAAGAATCCAGACGTGTGTAGCCAGTCACAGCATAAAAGTTTAAAATATACCAATTCTTCCGAGCCCTTGAGGAGTGAACTCGGGCATTGATCTTTTCATCTTAGCAATCATGTAGAGATGAGATTAATCACCACTTTTTAGTGACTTCAGAGGGTACATATTCTTAAGCAATTTTGAAGCTTAAAAAATATTTTTTTTGTACTGACAGTTATCACGCAGGCTGTGGCAGAGTCTTATTGTTCACTACATGCAACATTCTTCTAAATACGTGTTACTTTTATTGTGAAATGTCATCTGTGGAATGTCTTTGTGATGTTTCTGTGGTTTTAGTTGCAATGTTCCTTTCATGTGTCTTTATGCCAGTGGTATTTTTAGCCTGCAGAACTAAGTGTTCAGCTTAGTATATGACTTTGCAGTACCTGGAAAATAAATACTGACATTTCTTTTATTTCTCAGTCTAAGCACATCATTTTTGTGATAGGACATATTCACCAAACACTACGGGCAAGGTCATTATAAAAGCCGTGTTCTGTTGAAATAGAGTTTGTTGCAATTTAATTTTGTAGGCAATATTGTATGACAACTCTAAGCATTGATAAGTACAGTGTTTTAGAACCTTATTTAAATCGTGACTCATATAAATAATACCTGCTATTATTTTTCCGTCTGTTACATTAAAAGGAATTCCCTTGCAGAAACAATGGTGTTTACACGTCTGTTTTCACAGCAGTTTTTGATTCATGCGCTCTGTCCTAACACAGTAACATGGACAAACACCTATTGGGTGGCAGCCTCATCCTCTTCACATCTGTCTTTCTCTACTGTGCTCCTCTGTATATGTGTCCCCACTGGTCATAGTCTAGTAGTTTCTCCCATTATTATTATTTTTTATTTATATAGCACCAACCTCTTTGTACCGCTTTACAAAAACAAATAGTGGGGAGCACAGAAAAACTCGGTACAATCAGGGCATCCAGCAATATAAATACATATATTGTTGATGTGTGGTTTGAGACATCACTAATCAGTATTGAGTAATGCATATTCATATGATAAAGCACATCAAAAAAAGAAACACTAGGAGGAGGTTCGCTACCCTTGCAAGCTTACAGTCTAGAGCAGGGGTCAGTAACCTTTTTGGCTGAGAGAGCCATAAACGCCACAGATTTTAAACTGTAATTCTGTGAGAGCCATACAATATGTTTCAAACTGGCACAATGTGCTCGCGCAGCAGAGGGCTCACGTCCCTGTTGCCATGGTGATGTGTATACAGTTGATTGCCGAGCAGCGGATGTATCAGACACGTCTTCAGCTTGGGTTTCAGAAACATCACCAATTTCCCAGAGAGCCAGACAGGAGAAATACCGACTAACAGCTTGTACAATTAGCTAGCTGACTTGGGGGTTGATTCACTTTGTAGGACAAGATCCCCGCACTTTGGCCCAATAGGCTGCTTGTCAAGTGACAGGCAGCCTATTGGGTCAAAGCGCAGGGATCTAGTCCTACAAAGTCACTGGACTTGACAGGGTCCAAAGTGGGACAATTGGAGCAGCCGTTCGTTTTGGGGTAGCGTGAGTAAGTTAGCAGTTCATGCTACAGCAGTAGCATGCCTACTTTGAAAATTGTATTTGCGCTGACACACTAAGCTGCGCTGCTTGATCAACCCCTAACTGTGAGTCAGATGTAGCCATCAAAAGAGCCACATCTGGCTCCCGAGCCATAGGTTCCCTACCCCTGGTCTAGAGGGTAGATGTTTGGAGACGTTAGGGAAGAGGCACACAGGTTTGGGGTTGAGGCACTAATCCTCTAATGCTACCTATAAAAAGTTATAGGCTTGTCTGAATAGTTTTGAGAGTATGTTTGAAGATTTTCAGACTTGGAACATGACAGACTGGCTATAGGAGAGTGTTCCAAAGGAGAAGTGATGCTCGTGAGAAGTTCTGGATGTGGGAGTGAGAGGAGATGACTAAGCTAGGGGGCAATAGGGTCTCCTGGGAGGAGTGAAGGCTCTGGGTGGGATGGTATTTGGATATTAGTGAGGAAATGTAAGGAGGTGACAACTTATATAGAGCTTTGTATGATAGGATAAGGATTTTAACCACTAAGTGGGTGGATATATCCATCCAGCAGGCGCCGCTTAGTGGCAATCTGGACGGATATATCCGTCCAGCAGTTTTGTGGCAGTTGTGTGCTTGTTCCTGGCGAGTGCATGCTCTGTCTCGGCGGCCTCAAATCACGAGGCATATTGATTCATAAAACTGAAAGTAAACAAAATGTAAAAAAAGGAAAAAAAAAACATTGAACGCTTCCTGGTAACTATCTTTATAGTGCTTAGCACCAGTTAGTGGCCTAAAGGTAATATTAAAGTAAAAAAATTAATAAATACATTTAATATTAACTAACCTCCCCCCCCCCTGATAAAATCAGCCCTGATAAAATCCCTGACTGAGCATTCAATCTGGCTTTGCTCAGGAATCATTATAGCTGAGTCATTATAGCAGAGCCAGAAGGGGGCAGGATTGGACTTGAAAAGACATCAAAGAAGACAGACTCAGCTATAATGATTCCTGAGCGAAGCCAGACTGAATGCTCAGTCGGAGATTTTATCAGGGCTGATAACAAGCAGTCTGAGCAGTGAAGGATGAAACAGAGAGCAGGGTAGATGTTTTCTCTAATGTTCCCACTGATCTATATGGTAAAATACATGAGGGTGCTTCATCTCTGGTTCACTTTAAGGTGAAAATGCATGCGGGTTGAAGTGGTTAAACTGGATCCTTTGGGTGATTGGAAGCCAATGGAGAGACTGTCAGAGAGCTGTATCAGATGAGCGGGAGGAAAGGGAGGTGGGCAGCAGAGTTCAGTTGGGACTGGAGAGATTGCCAGTCTGGTTTTTGGTAGACTTCAGTGTCATGAATGATGCGAAAACTTGTGCGTAATCGCAACCGTTTTTCATATTGTCCAGCGCAGCTACTGTTTTCAGTTAAATCTAATTTAGACAGGTTTTTTTCCTTTCCTCCCCTCAACACTCTGAATAGAGCAGTTCACATGTAGCTTCACAAGCCTAGGTGCTAATGGCAAATGGTGTATTCTTTGGAAGCAGCAGCAGATAAAATCTCCCTCCAAAATCTCTCTCCAAAAATCTGAATTATAACAATGAAAAATCCCAGTTATTAATAAATAGAGATGGGATTATCGCAGACAGAAAGCAAATATATCAGCATGTTTCTAAAAATCGGGGTAATAACTAATATAGCATTCTAGCTGCTATGGGAACCGAATTATTCAGCGTTTGCTGATCACACATAGTAGCCTATCAGTGTTCAGTATCATTTGATAAAGCATTACCTGAAGGTTTTAAATCTGCCTTCAGGTTTGCTGTAGGCCAATCCAAAAAGAAATGGCTAAGGTTATTAATAAATGGTGTTGTTCCTGCTTAGGCAACATGAGACAGCCTCTTGTTCTGCAGGGAGTACATTTTTTAGGGAAAGACACATATTGGCCAATATGCTATTAACTTTTTCACCTGAGCTATCTCCTAGGATATACTTTTTTAACTTCTCTTTAAACTGAATTTTCAGCATTTTTGCTCCCCAGGGCAGATCACAATACTTTTTCTCATTTGATCCCGTCTATTTTATATTGTGTCTGTGCGTTCATTTTGTTTTTAAAACGTTTAAAAACGGTTTTAATGGTTATTGCCTTTTCCTCCACAAGCGAACTACTCGTCCGAGACGTTACCTAGTTTTATATAGTATTTTGCATGTATAACCCATATGCTTGAATTGGGCACAGATAGACAAATCTGGTGCCGATCCCTGCATACAGCTTACAATGTTCTCAGTGTGTTATTATAATTTGCAAGAAGTTTTAAATCAGTACAATACCCTACTGCTATTATTATAATTTACGATTGTGCTCCATTATGCACATGATTGCAAACAATTTAAATTGTTTGTGTGTGGTGAATCTTTTGGAGTCAGTACGCTCCTTTCTGTTATTTGTTTCATAGATTGTGAATCCACATATGGTTGTCTATGGGCAAATTGACAGTGAGACCGAGTTTCTGAATCTGAAGCGAGTATCCCAATCACAGATCGGCCCTTGTGGTCTGTGATACTCAGTGTACTTTCCATGTGTCCTCAGTTCCTGGCTTTCTCTTTGCTTTAATCTATACAGCCCTCCCTGCAGCAGCTTCTCTCCCATTACAAATACCAAAGCAGGCCTCCTCTACACTGTGTCACCAGCCAGTGACATCACCAGACTGATTGTTGCAGCTGCCCTCTTTTCTTTGTTTTTACACATTTAGCAGAATCAGCCACAACATTAAAAGTACCATCAGATGACAGATGAAGCGATTAACACTGATTATCTAATTGGAAATAGCATCTATCAAGGGGTGAGATATGTTAGGCAAAAAGTCAACTGTACATTCTTGCAGGTGATGTTTTGGAAGTGAGGAAAGATGAGCAAACGTAAGGATCTGAACAGTTTTGACATGTGCCATTTGTGATTGCTAGAGAGCTGGAATAGAGCATCTCCAACACAGTGTCTGGGGAGGTCATTCCTGGCATGCAGTTACTAATATCTAACACAAGTGATCTAAGTAAGGACAACAAGTGAACCGGCAACATGGTCAGAGTTCCAAGGTTCACTGATGCATGTGGGAAGGATAGGCTAGCCCATCTGGTGCAGTCTGACAGAAAAGCTACTGCAGCAGAAATTGTCAAAGGAAACTCTGGACATGAGCGGAAAGTGTCAGAATACACAGTGCCTTGCAACCAGCTGTGTATAGAGCTGCATAGCCCTATGCTGGAACATGTTTTGCTCCAAAATTGCTTACAATGGATGGGCATCAAAAAAACTAGACCATGGAGCAACGAAAGTAGGTGCCCTTGTCTGATGAATCAATGTTTTTTCACCTCTAAATTCTCCAGATTTCATCTGTAGGATGTGCTGTCCAATCCATGGAGGCCCCACCTTGCATTAGCAGGTAACTTGGGCACCTGTGTGCACATGGTCATTTTAGCCCAACATACACCGCAAGGAAAATAGTGGGTATAGTGGTACCCAATGTATCATCTGGCCACCCAAGGCACCGGAGTAGCAATTAAATAGCCGAAATCTTTTGAATAGAGACCTAATGAGCCAGCAGAGCATGCATAGGGGGCGAAGATAGTGGTAAAAAGGTTTCAGTGGTTCAAGTAGTTCAGCCACAATGTGGCAACCATACTGTGCATGTGCAGTGCGGATGCTGCTATCTTCTGAATTGCAAGTAGTTCCAAAGGCTTACAGAGGCGTAGCAAAGACCTAGCAGATCAAATAACCTAAGGATGGTGCGGGAATGACAGGAGAGACCAAGGATCGGGAAGGCTCTATGTTATACAGAGCCTTCCCTCTACTCTAGTATGTAACTAACCTGATGTGAGTTTCCTCACTTCAGATGTGCTTTCAGCTCATTAATGTGTATTCAGAGTTTACTGAACTTTTGTGTGTTCTGTAGAGTTATCTGAACTTTTCTCATCACCCACTGCCCTGCAGTGTAGCTCACAAAATAGTTCTAAAAGTGACAAAAAAATATGTTAAATGCATTACTGCCTAGTATGTGTTCTCTACGGATTCTCATTTTGTACAAGAACCAATTACAACAATTTGTAATAAAACTAAATCCCAGATAAGCCATTTTGTATGAATTACAGAGGGTACTTTAAATTAAAAGAAGACACGCTGATGCACTGAAGAATGAGAAGAGATGCAATAGCAGGCAAGGTTTGATGTGTTGTCTCCATTAACTTATCAGATTCATAGTTTTGGAACTCGGAAGAGGTCCACTGAGACTTACACATTAGTTCTCAGCAGTGACAGCCTGGCTCCTGTTTATTTTGTTTTCATCAGACGCCAACAATAGGATTCTTACTGTGACAAACATGAACATAAGAGATAAGTGCACTTAGTGATCTCTCATCATTTTTTAATAAGCCAGTGACCCTGGGAAAAAAACAATAGCCATACTTACCTCATCTGGAATATCTTTGGTCTCTCCATGGCTGGACCTGCTCCTGGTATAGGTATCAACTGTTATATGAAAAATAAAAAGAATCTTCTGGTCGCCAAAGGATGCAGAAGACAAAGTAAATGCAGGTCCCAGTGACTAAAATGGAGAGAATTTTATTAGGTGGCCAGAAGCTTCAGTCTTTGTGTACTGTACATGTTTCAACAGCAGATATACTTTCAGGACGAAACAGGAAATGTGGGCGCGAGAAGCAATGTGGAAAAAAGGGCACCACCATAAGATATAATGATAAAAGCCGCGATTAGCAGCAGTGCAAGGAATTTTGGGCGCCTCAGGCTGCGATTACCATCAATGATGGCCGCCCAAGGCCGTGAATAGGGGCAATCAAGGAATATTTCGGCGCATAAGCTTGCCGCAACTAATTATAGCCACAATTTACATAGTGGATATTCCCAGAACCCTCCATTTTATCGATAGCTTCAAGCGCCCAATTGTCTTTTTTTATTCTAATCGTAGCTTTACAGGGTGGGGGTTAAGGATTAGGTGCCGGGGTGGCGGGTGTGGATGGGGGTTAAAGGTTAGGCATCAGTAGGGGGAGGGTTAAGGGTTGGGCATCAGTAATGGGAGGGATAAGGACCAGGCATGGGCAGAAGGAGTGTTCTGTGTTAAAGTAAACCCTCCTTCTACCCATGCCTAACCCTTATCCCTCCCTTTACCGTTGGGTTAGGCCATAATACAGTATTGGTAAAGATTACTAATATTTTACTATAGTAATTAGGTAGTAGAATACCAGTAATTATACCGATAATCTACTAGTGGTCATTTGTCCTTTTTTCCAGGCATCTTTTTTACATGTGTGCTTTATAGTAAGCCCTTAAAAGGGTGCAGTTTAGATGAGCTGTTCGATCACTCACTTTCTTTCTCTTTTTTTAGAAGCTCAGTCAAGGCAGACAAAAATAAGTTCATGACTCCTTCAATAACCAAAGCAGACTCATGTAAGTTGGAAGTCCCATTGTGAGTCTTTGGAGTTTATGTACCGTATATACTCGAGTATAAGTCGCAAAATTTAGGACTGATTCAAAGTACAAAAGTGGGGGGGTCGACTTATAGTCGCATAGTCCTAAATTTTGCGACTTACAGCCTGTGTGGGGTGAGGGTGTGGGTTATGGATGTAGGGTGTGTGTGTGGAGGGGTTACCCACCATCCATCGCTGGGCGCAGTGTCCTCTCTTTTCCTCTCTTCTTCCTCACTCGCGCGTCTTCCCCCTTAAGAGATGGTCCGGCTCCCGATGTCACATGACATCGGGAGCGGAAGTTACAGCGCGAGTGGAGGAGAAGCTAGCAGAAGAGAGGAGACTGCGCCCAGCGGTGGATGGTGAGAGGAGACTGCTGCAGCAGCTGGGAGAGTGGGCATGGAGGCAAACATCCCACCTTCCACAGCCTCTATTCTCCATCTACTTTCCTTTACCACGCATCCCCTTGTGCCGATACCAGCGTCTCCTGTGATGATGTCATCACAGGAAACGCTGGTATCAATGCATGGGATGCCTGGGAGAGAAAGTAGATGGAGGATGGCAGGTGAGATGTTTGCCTCCATGCCCGCTCTCCCCACCGCTGCAGCCTATACATGGGGGCAACTGTACTGGCTACCTACGTATGCTACTGGCAACTATACTGGCTACCTACCTATGCTGATGGAAACTATACTGGCTACCTACCTATGCTACTGGCAACTATACTGGCTACCTACCTATGCTACTGGCAACTATACTGGCTACCTACCTATGCTACTGGCAACTGTAGTGGCTACCTACCTATGTTAATGGCAACTTTACTGGCTACCTACCTATGCTACTGGCAACTATACTGGCTAACTTTCTATGCTGCTGGCAACTTGTAACGATTGTGGAATTCTCTCCGTGATCAGCGCACCAGACGTGCGCTGACACTGCGGAAATCCTCCACAAGCGTATAATTTGAGGGAACCCAGCAAAAGGTGCAATGCACCTGTAGAGGGAAATTCCTGTCGACAGGTGGAGCTGTGGAGTGCAGAGGAACAGCTCCTCTGCCCTGCCACAGACGCCAGACAGGAATTGTACGAAGGGAAGAAACGCAGGGCAAGATAGCCCTGAAAGAGAGAGATCAAAGCGACAGAGGGTATGTGTGTCCACCAATCTAGTCGCCACCCTGCGACGATGAACACGCAACCATGAAGATAAAGTGAGAAGGCAATCGCCAGAGATGGCGATTGCTAACAGTGACACAAGACCGAATAAGCACAGATGAGGAATGTATGTATGTCCACCAATCTAGCCGCCAACCTGCGACGGTGGACACACAACAGAAGAAACCAAGTGAGAACGCAATCGCAAGAGAAGCGATTGCGAAAGAGAATGAGCACAGGGACAGAATGTATGTATGTGCCCCAATCTAGTCGCCAACCCGCGACGGTGCACATACAACAGCAGATATGAAGTAAGAACACAATCGCGAGAGAGGCGATTGCCAGAGGTGACACAAGGCTACAGCAAGGCAGAGCACGAGAGTAGCAAAGGCACAGCAAATCATACAATGAGAAGATAAGGAAAATAACAAACGCTAACTAAATGCGAACACCGCACTCATTCGCAACAGTGCACGCGTTTATGCGTGGTCTCCGCGTGTTAAGCACAACAGAGACAAGCACGCCTAACTAAGCACCAACAGACAAACATGAAACAGAGGACGCGAGCGCTTGCTTAACGGTTACCTCACCGAGCCTCCAGCAAGCGTTCGTAGCAGACAAGACAGATACACGAAAACAGGAATAAGTGAGAGATACGATCCACTGCTCTTTCCGCCAGAGCGAGTGCAATCCAAGTATAGAAACAGAGCGAGCTGGATCCACTGCTCTTTCCGCCAGAGCAAGTGCGATCCAAGTACAGCAAGAGAGATGGAGATCAGACGGATCCACAGCACTAGCGCAAGGCGAGTGCGATCCAGACAAGACAGATCAGATGAGATAGCTGGTAGCAACCGCTGCTCCAGCTATACTCCAAGAACAAAGATCAGAACGACTTCCTGTCGACCACCGCTGGGACAGGACAATCGCAACAGACAAACAAAATAGATATGCAATCCTAACTGCACTAGGGAACCTGCCTAGTGCAGTCCCAGGAATTACTCTAGGCTAATCTTCAAACAATGAGCAAGGCTGACACTCCAGGAGTGTTTCACAGGACTAACCCTTATGACCAGCCCAGGTCTGTGATATCACATGGTATATATAGAGCAAGCCTACAAAGGATGTGGCAAGGCAATCTGCATGACAAACGTATGCAAATTCCTCAGCAGCAAGCTGCAAAACTGACAAAAGGTCTCTCTTCCAGAGACCTGCAGAATGCAGACCTGAACAGTGGTCAAAAAGCTGCCTGCCTGCGCAGGCACCCGAGCAGATCCTCACACAACTATACTAGCTACCTACTTATGCTACTGGCAACTATACTGGCTACCTTCCTATACTGGGGCAACTATACCTGGCTGCCTACCTATGCTGGCTACCTATACTGGAGGCACATACCTGGCTGGCTTACCTATAGACTTATACTTGAATAATTGGAAAAATCCACCTTGTGAGGGTCAAAGTTTGGGGGTCGACCTATACACGGGGTCGACTTGTATTCGAGTATATACGGTATTTATTATTTATTTGTTGTATTTATAAAGCGCCAACATATTACGCAGCCCTGAACATTAGTTTAGGTTACAGACAATATTTAGGGGTGACATACATGAATACAAGAAAGACCAGATGAGGCAGCACAGTAGGAGTACAAGGTAATGCTTAGTCAGTCACTGGATGGGAGCATTATTCTTCATAACCTAAAATAACTCTGAGAAATATATATGATGAACTAGCCAAATACTTATACTAGTTTGTTTTGCAAGGATGGGCATCTCAGTTGTACTAAACCAGTTTGTATTGTTTTTAAAGCCATTGTTATGACTTATTTACCCAATCTCCACCAGCACAGCCACGCAGTGTTTTACCCAAACTTCACCTGTACAGTCTGGAAGTGTTTTACCCATTCTCCACTTGCACGGCCAGGCAGTGTTATTCTCGTTCCCGACCCGCACGGCCACGCAGTGTTATACTCGTTCTCCACCTGCACGGCCACGCAGTGTTATATTCATTCCTCACCTGCACGGCCACGCAGTGTTATACTCGTTCTCCACCTGCACGGCCACGCAGTGTTATACTCGTTCTCCACCTGCACGGCCACGCAGTGTTATATTCATTCCTCACCTGCACGGCCACGCAGTGTTATACTCGTTCTCCACCTGCACGGCCACGCAGTGTTATACTCGTTCTCCACTTGCACAGCCATGCAGTGTTAGCCACCTGTATAGCCACGCAGGATTTTATCCATTCTCCACCTGCACAGCCACGCAGGATTTTATCCATTCTCCACCTGCACAGCCACGCAGGATTTTACCCATTCTCCACCTGCACAAACAGGCAGACAGTAAAGGACTGGGCCTTTCATCTGCCTGTACAGCCAGTCCTCATTACCTGACTTGCTGCATGATTAGCTAGTACATCAACTCTTTTTCATCTGCACAGCCAGCCACTGTTTGTGCCCATTTCCTCCCTATACGGCCAGCCAGTTCAAAATCCATTCTCCACATGCACAGCCAGCCAATCATTTTTCTTAGTATGTTCATTTATCCCAGACCATGTGCCATGTCTAGCAGGTACATATATCCTGTTGATACAATATTTACGGTAGATATCCGGATCGTTCACTAGTGATCTTGCTCTAGCCAGCTGGCTCGCTACTTTGCACATGACCCCCATCCCCTGCAACATGGTGTGCAGAGTGCGCTGCTCAAGACTACCTGTGTCCCGTGGCTTGTGGAGCAGAGCGTGTAAGTGGAACATTGACCGGGGATTCCTCCTGTGGGGCAATCACTGTCTCATATCTATGATGCCATCTAGTGGAGTCTTGAGACACAGCTTTATCATCCTTGGGGCACATCTGGGTAAGTGGAGGGGGGCTGACTTGTACTAGGGGAACATCTGGCTACTGGAGAGGGGGCTTATACGCGAATCAATCACTTTTTCCTGGTTTCTGAGGGGAAAGTAGGTACCTTGTCTTATACACGGGTTGTCTTATTGGTAAAATTTGCTGATCGAAGGTATATATTGCTAACTGTGCACACCTGTAAGGTTCCAAACGACTGGTGATTCAGTAGCAAGACAGCTTCCATTACACTTGTGGCGGATTCTTCAAAAAACAATCTGTTCTTGTGAGATAAACAGAAATTCTGCTGTGTTCCTGAACAGATGTGCGCTAACAAAATATACATGAGACAGTACCATATAAAGCTGAGAAATTACTTCCAGGTAGAGGAACTGCATTTTGTGTGAACATCTGATGATTTTATGATGAGGAGACAGACTTTTAAATATACTGTTCATTTGTTGGGAAGCAGACAGAAAGTTCCAGCTCTACAGATGCAATTTTCTGTTGTTCACTGTGTTGCAGGCATATTTTTATTTTTACAACAACAACAACAAAAGTTTTTTCTTTAGTTCTGCAATCACCAGATGATTGTTTGATATGATTATCTGTCTGCCTTGATTCATAATCTGATCAGGGTTGGGTCAAAGGAAGTCAGCCAGGTATGAATAAAGGAGCTGTAACATCCCCCCCAAAAATGCCAATGCAAATAATAGAAAGCTTCCTACAGATAAGATAAGGGCAATATGACCAGAAGAAAGTAAAGGAATCCCCCAGAACCCTTTGAAGAGTTTACACAGTCAGCCTGATGTTTAGGTGATGATTGATGTGTGAGGAACAGTAAAGGTAGCCATACACTGGTCGATTTGCCATGAGATTCGACCAACAGATAGATCCCTCTCTGATCGAATCTGATCAGAGAGGGATCATATGGCTGCCTTCACTGCAAACAGGTTGTGAAACAATTTCAGCCTGAAACCGTTCAAAATCTGTGGTCGTGGTCATGGTGGTGCCGCCGCCGCATCCCCCCCCCCCCCCCCTGCATACATTACCTGCTCCGGCCGGCGCGACTCCCCCTGGTCTCCGCTGTCTTCTTCTCCGCTCTGGTCTGGTCTCCGGGTCCAGCAGGTTTCACTTCTTCCTGTCTGGGGGAAGTTTAAACAGTAGAGGGCCCTCTACTGTTTAAACTTCCTGCCGGGACAAGAAGAAGTGAAGCCTGCCGGACCCGGAGACCAGCGCGGAGAAGAAGACAGCGGAGACCAGGGGGAGTCGCGCCGCCGGAGCAGGTAATGTATTGCAGCTGTATTGCTTCGGGCACTCGAACGCCGCTAGCGACGCGCTCCCTACCCGCGGGTGATCGACGGTAATTTCCCACACGGAGCAATCGACGGGACCGATCTATTTCGGGACGAAATAGATCGAAATTTAGCTTTAACGTTAACGATTTGACAGCAGATTCGATCCCAGTGATCCAATCTGCTGTCAATCGGCGGCGAATCGGCCTAGTTTATGGCCAGCTTTAGCTGTGGCAGTAGGGAGGGGAAATTAACGCTGAGCTGGGTTTAAAAAAAAATAAAAAAAATAAAGGGGCAGTAGTGATGTCACTTTTAGTATCACAGAGAAACAGTAAAGATGGAAAACAGCAGAAATATTTTTTTTTTATTTTTTTTTCCCTAAATCAGACTGCGAACACTAAAAAACAACAAG
Organism: Hyperolius riggenbachi; assembly: GCF_040937935.1. Taxonomy (NCBI): domain Eukaryota; kingdom Metazoa; phylum Chordata; class Amphibia; order Anura; family Hyperoliidae; genus Hyperolius; species Hyperolius riggenbachi. Next base: position 89,230,925 of record NC_090656.1, read on the forward strand.
ATAGGTAAGCTAAATAAGTAATTTCTCATTGGACAATTTTTATTTTATTTTTTCAGTTAATATGGAGCTTCATCCCACAAGTGGACCAGCAGATAGTTTTCTCACTTACCTGGGGCTTCTGCCAGCCCCCTGCAGCCTTCCTGTGCCTGCGCCGATTTGGAACGATCCTGTAGTCCCCCACTGTGGTGCAGTTTTGGTATCGCCAGTCGCCATCCACTGCACCTGCGCAGCCCTGGCTGCACGCATCCTCGCTCCCACTCACATCACAGTGAGAATCCTGCGCAGGTGCAGTAAGAGGCTTTCTTGTACTGAAGCTGCGCAGGACTTTTGGGGCGACGGGAGCAAGGATGCCAGGACCGCGCAGGCGCAATGGCCATCAGCTTACAAGTCGGCGATTTCGGAAATGCGATGCGGCTGCAGGGGGCTGGCAGAAGTCCCAGGTAAGTGAAAATCTTTTTTTTTTTTAAACTATCTTCAGGTCCTCTTTAAGAGGAACTTACCAAGGATTGAACTTCATTCCAGTTAAGTAGCTGGTACAGATCACCTGGCAAAACGAATGCTGTCACCACCAGTGATACATTTCTGAATGTAAATCAGGGAGAGGAAAGATTTTACAATGGGCAAACACTGGCTAAATAATTTATAATTCATTTTGTAAAAAAAGTTTTTTTCATGTTATTTTTTGATTACAGTTCCAGGTTGGTCCAAAACAAATTAGCTGTCTTTGGTTGTGACTACATTTGCATATATCCATAATGCACAATGCTCAGGGGTAGGAGCTGTACTTTCCTGTCCATTTATTGGGCGTGACTGCTCTTGGTGTCTGGATTGCATCCTTTTTACTGTTCAGACTATAAGGGGACAGCACAGTCTGAATCAGTGTGAGATGATTGTAGCCTATATCACAGACAATTGGTCAATCTATGGGCACCTTACCAGGTGTTTTGCAACAAATTAATTTGGTATCAGCTAATCAAGAAACTTAAATATACATAAACAAGCTCTGTCTACACAGATGTAGAGAAACGTGTTCATTAACTAGGGCTTAATCCTGTAGAACAGACTTTTAAATCTAAAGTGTTAATAATTTAGGCACATATTTTAGGTTTCAGTGCTGTACAATTATTCTGCTTAGGAGAGGAACACATCTGAAGAGGAAAGGGACAGCTTTCAGCAGTATTATTGCCTTTATTATGGTAGTTTGGGAGCTTGGGAACCTCATAATGATTCTAGTGTTGGGCTCTGTCATTTCTGTTTACTACCCAGACAGAAAACAGGGAAATAAAGCCTGGCAGTACCTGAGCAGCTCTCAGTATAGTCCCCAGCTGGCAGGATGGCAGTAGGAAAAGTATAGCAATCACTATAATTATGTATTAGCTTTTATTTATAAAGTGCTGCTTACCTATAACGCAGCACTTTACAATAAATAATAAGGGGTGTGAATTACGAACTTGCCTACAAAACAGAAACAAATTACTATCTGGGAGGGGAGGAATACCATTCCCAATAGAGCTTTGAATCTAAGAGATGGGAAAATGATATAATATTGTGGATAGCAGAAATGTGACTGTTACTTAGTAATAAAAAGCTTGATAAAAGTGAGTTTTGTAGGGACAACAGATTTGCATATTTAGCAGCGATGCATTGTGGGAAACATCATATGCTCACTCCAATCTGAATAATCACAAATACCTTCTGTTTTAAAAAGGTAAACTTTTGTTTTCCATAGCATTTTAGTAAGAGGGCTTTTTGGTCCTTTGTAGCCCCTTACACACTCCTAGGAGTTCTGGCTCACCATGAGCTTGTTGGGTAATCTGTATCTTTTTGTAGGGACTTGTCTGATAAGACGAGGAATTTTCAGAAAGTGGGAAAAGTTGGAGTGAGAAACCTTGGAACTGTGTATGGGAGCACTTCAGTAATACAAGTGCAAATGGCCCAGATGTTCACACAACAGACATTATGCTGCCTCCCTGTAATCACTGCAAGTCTTATGGCCCATACTCACGAGGGACTTTTGTCGCCTCAACAAGCAGCGCGCGCGTGTTGCGGCGACAGGTCGCCCGTGAGTATGGGCCGCGCGCACCCCGAACTGTCGCCCGCAACGGGCGCGCAACCCGAACTGTCGCCCGTCGCTGATGTCGCCAGGCGATTGAAATGTTCAATCGCCTGGCGACAGTCACCGCCGCAACTCCGCCGCAGCTATCGCTAGTCCGCGTGAGTACGCGGACTAGCGACAGCAACCTTCATTGGGATACGCATAGCTTCCGGCGGGGGGAGGAGGAACGTCGGCGACAGCTTCCGTCGCGGCCGCTGGTCCCTCTTCCGCGAGTGTACGCGGAGGGACGTGGCGACGAGCTGTCGCCGTCCTGTCGCCCACACGCTCACGTGTGCTGGCGACAGGCTACTTTTGCTGCCCGTGAGTATGGGCCATAACAGCCCTCTCTGGTAAGTTACCCTTCCATTTCCAATTGCTATGTGGCTATTGTAGTTAACTCATTCATTACACCTACAAGGAGATCAGTTTGAGCTATTCAGTCCCCCTACCATTGATGTACTTCTTATCCTGGTCTGTTGTTTTTATTTAGATGGGCTTATGGTAGGCACACGATTTTCCGCTCAATTCTTTTATCCTTTTTTATCAATTTCCATTCACTTCTATGAGAAATCGGCCAGAAAAACGATCAGAAATAATATCGGACATGACAGAATTGATCTAATGAATCTATCTGCAGAAAAAACGTATGGTGTGTACCTAGCATTAGTTATTATTTGGCTTTAATGATGGTATATTAATTTCAGTTATTTTGTATCTACAGAGAAACATTTAGTTATATTTGTGTATTTATTGAGTAGTGGCATAGCTGTTTGTGATTGCTGTGTCGTTGGTGGAGTACTTTGTCATCCTATGTTGCTTCTTGCATGCAGGATGTAACTTCTTTATTATTTATGTTCATATTATCAGTTGTTTTAGTGACTCCACCATTGCCCCGCACAAACCCTCTGAACGTATCCAACAAAAGCTTGTCAGATATGTTCTTGTGGCCGTGCTCGCTGTTGTTTACAAGTGCGTCCGTAATGCAAACACACAAGTAAGCCAGAGCGGCTTTCTCACCTTCAGCTATTCACCTTCAGCTGACATGCTGCACGAAGCTAGAATGAAGCTTGATTTAAAGCAGTGTTATAATCCTTATACATTCAATTCTTTATTTCAGTGTGAAGGCAGGAACACTAGAGGAATTGGGCAGTATGGTTTTGCAGGTGACCGTGTACATGGTCTTTCACTAGTCTCCAGCCAAGAGTAGGCTTCACCAGAATATTAAACAGAATGCATAGTGCCCATATACATCATTCCTAGGTTGGCTAGATGCAGCATTGAATTTGGAATATTCATTTCCCTAAGTGTATTTTACTTTACTGTTGTTTTATCCTTACAAAGAAAGGAAAGATACTTCCCTAGTGTTTCTAGTGATGACCCAGCATGGCCAGTCACATTTTTCCACCTTGAAATTTTGCCCACAGGAAATCTGGCATAATTCGGGAGCACCTTCAGAAACAATACTGTCACCTGATCAGAAAGCTTATTGTAGATTTTGGCCTAGTTAAAGAATACCAGAGCCGAAAGGCTTTGTTAATAAGTGAAGCTGTACTGGGTAGCGGGGCATAATCAAATACTCATTGTGCCTCCCATCCTCCGCCGTTCTCCTCCAGTCAATCCCATTCTCTTGGGCCACTCTAAACCCCGACATACTGTGCTGCCCGTTTCTGTTCTGCTCCCCTGTAGCTGCATAGTGAAGTCACAGGACAGAATCGCGCATGCTCCTGCGTCCCGGTGTGAGTGCTGATTGGAGACGTGGAGGGAACAAGGGCACTTCTGTCCTGTGACGTCACTCGGTGCAGCCACAGGGATGAAAACTGAGAAACTACGCAAGCACGGCGCAGTATGTCGGGGTTTGGAGTCGCCCCAAGTCGCTCAGGAGAACAGAACTGACCGAAGGAGTTTTGCACATATTAGGAAAAATATTAATATAGGTGTTCCCAGCCATTGCTTGCTGTACCTGCAGACACTTGTATTTACCCACAGATGTGGGGTTTTGCCTGCGTAAGCTGTAAATATTTTGAGGCCACACCTTCCACCTTATATTGTACCTACCCCCTTTGGGTTTTTTAACTATTCATGAATTGTTGTTTGGGTGGCTAGTAGTTTGCACCCCTGGTTTGTGAGTATCACGTTTTTATGTGACTTATATTTATATCCAGTTATCAAGTCTTGCTACACTTTATAGGGCTCCTAGTGCTCCGGGTTTTCTCATCTCCAGAAAGGACATCCTTGCCTTCTGTACCACTCCCGAATATTCTTAGAGAAGTATTTTGAAGAAAACACAAACCAACCCAGGCAATGCAGGTTGCTCTAATTGCACAATGCACACTACTCTTCTGGTATAAGTACTGTTAAAACTGTAGTACACTATTTCCACTCTGCAATTTTACTAACATTTAGTGAATTAAGTGCCTTATCACTTGTCACTAAGGGCCCTTTTCCACTACACGGCTGAATCGCAAAATCGCTAGTGATTTTTAAATCGCTAGAGTTGCTACTTTATTATAGAAATCATGAGAAGTATTTTCAATTATGGTGATTCGATTTGTAAATCGCAAATCGCAATTGCTTTCTGGAGCGATTTTCAGAGGGATAATGCAATGCAAATTAAAATCGCATAACAAAATTAATGAAAAATCGCAATCGCTGGCATTTGTGATTGCAATTGCGAGTGGAAAAGGGCCCGAGTATGAGGAATTACAGCAAATTGCCTTTTTCGAGTGGAGCTGGCGGAGCTCACAAGCTATGCAGTTAACGGTATCATGGGCGTGGACCTCCCCCGACTATAAACCTTCTTAGGATTACTCCTTCTCCTGGTTGCTGATTAATTTGTTCTGTACTTCAGGACAGTGAACGGAACAAAAGACTGAAGCAGGGATCTGTGATAAGTCACATTGCTGCAGCCAGTGTTGCTTTCAGCAGTTGTCAGTTGCTTCAGTTATATTGAGGCTTGGAGGGATTTGTCACATGAAGATTGCATCGGACAAGGTAAGTATTGATGTGTCTCTTTTTCCACAGGGTTTTGTTACACTTTTAGTTTTAGTTACACTTTAATGTTAACTGTAAAGCCATTGCAACAAGTGTAACAATTTTACTAAAACCAGCCTTTAAAATGAGAACGAGAACACATGCATGGAAGTCTTTTAAGAAGAGAATAGTGTGAAGGGTTAACATGATTTCTTAATTCAGCCGATTTTTTTCAGCAGTATATCTATAGTGAATCCTACATTCCACCATTTACAGCCGGAGCCCCTGAAATACTGCATAATATTTGTAATTGAAGACTTCTTAGGGCACTTCACGTCTAATTCTTGATGGCAATTAAGTGCAGGTAATGGTCTTCTGGATGATGGAAGACTTGACTTATAGCGGCTTCCCACTGTTTTTATGCAATTTGATGGTTTTTCTCTCACCTTTGATGTTTCAGCAAGTCTTTTATTAAAGAAATAGCTTGGCCAGAATTTCCAACATTTATTCGTTTTTATCAGTCAGATTTGTAAGCGGTTTAGTGCATTTTTGTGGCCTTAAAGAGACTCCGTAACAAAAATTGCATCCTGTTTTTTATCATCCTACAAGTTCCAAAAGCTATTCTAATGTGTTCTGGCTAACTGCAGCACTTTATACTATCACTGTCTCTGTAATAAATCAACTTATCTCTCTCTTGTCAGACTTGTCAGCCTGTGTCTGGAAGGCTGCCAATTTCTTCAGTGTTGTGTTTCTGCTATGAACTCCCCCTTCCATGCCCCTCTATGCACAATGCCTGTGTGTTATTTAGGATTAGAGCAGCTTCTCTCTTCTCTCTTATCTTTTACAAGCTGGATAAATCCTCCTCTGAGCTGGCTGGGCTTTCACATACTGAGGAATTACAAACAGGCAGAGCTATCTGCACTCTGCAGGAAGAAACAGCCTGACACTTCAGTGGAAGATAGCTGCAGGGGGAAAGCAACACACAAATGATCTCTTGAGATTCAAAAGGAAGGGTGTATACAGCCTGCTTGTGTATGAATGTATTTTCTATGTGTGGACATACTGTACATCAACCTACTTCCTGTTTTGGTGGCCATTTTGTTTGTTTATAAACAAACTTTTTAAAACTGTTTTTAACCACTTTTAATGCGGCGAGGAGCGGCGAAATTGTGACAGAGGGTAATAGGAGATGTCCCTTAACGCACTGGTATGTTTACTTTTGTGCGATTTTAACAATACAGATTCTCTTTAAAGTGTATAAAACCCAGCATTTCTTCTTTGCTCTAAAAATTATTGACAGCATATAATATACTACCACATTTTTTTTGAAGCAGAACAGCATTCAAAGGGTTAAAACACAGATCCGCATGCGAATTGGCGGTAACATTATCTTGTGTTTACTTAATTGTAGCAGAGAGGAATGTAAACATTCCCTGACTGTGCAGAAACTTCTTCTAATGTGTCCTGAAATAAAACAATGCTCAGAAATCATTACTGGGTACATTACAATATAAATACACCAGTTATGAATAAAGTGCAATGGCAGCTTTCAGAGCAAATAAAACTACTTTGGGAACTTGTCATTTCTAAATGAATAATAATACTTGTGCACAAAAGCAAATATGATAACTGTATGGTTTATAAAAAAGTAGGAAAACACATTTTTATTCAATATTATGTCAGAGTTTAATACCGCTTTAATACTGCAACTGGAACATAAGACAATGACTGACTGTAATAAGGATAGATTGTAAGCTCCTCAGGGACAGTTAGTGGCATAACTATACACACTATGTAAAGCACTGCAGAAAATGTCAGTGCTATATAAATACACAGTTATAATAAAACGGGCAGGCACAGTCTGCTTGGCCAAGCAAAGTAACTGTACTTTTTAGGGGAGAGGACAAAAAGGAGTAGTAGGCCTCTTGTTGCAGGGGATGCAATTAAAAAAAGAAATTCTAATGTATCCAATTGTTATTCATCTCAATCATGACTCAAACATAAACATTTGACTTTGGCAATAGAAATATAATGAGGCTATTGCGGCTTCAGATAAATCTAAATCGGTACACGATAATTAATATGAGGAGAAATATTTAAAATTGAATCAACCAGCTTTTTGCACATTCAAGCTGAAATCTTCTAATCTTTACCATTGGAAGTTCAGCTAATGAATGGGTAATGTGCTAACAGGTAGGTGCTAATGATTAGGTCACATGACACACAGAGGATCAAAAGCATGTAAACATAGTGTTTGCACTTCAATACAAAGTATAGGATTGCTGCAAAATCGCATTTACTACCAAACGTATGAAAATCGGAATCTCTATACACATCAATGGCATTAAATTCAAACACGGCTCTGATTGATAAAATCGCTCTTATTGTAGAAACTGCTTTCATTGAAGAAAGCCTTCTGCTTTTGAGTACGACAGATTTTCCCCCAAAATCAAGCAAGGTTCGTCAAAATAGCAGCAAATTTTCAAGGACAACCGAGGTGACATGTGACTTGATAGACATGTGTCTGTACAGTGCCAAGCACACAAATAACTATGCTGTGTTCCTTTTTTTCTTTCTCAGCCTGAAAAAGTTAAACATCAAGTATGCAAGTGACTATTTATGTCCGGGTCGGGACTGGGTCAGACTATAGCATTAGAGATGGCCCGAACGGTTCGCCCGCAAACGGTTCCAGGCGAACTTTTCCGGAAGTTCGATTTGCCTCCATAGTGCACCATTAGGGTCAACTTTGACACTCTACATCACAGTCAGCAGGCCCGTAGTAGCCAATCAGGCTACACTATCTCCCGGAGCCATCCCCTCCTTACATAAGGCAGGCAGCACCGGCCATTATAGTCGTTCGTGTCCCTGTAGTAATTAGTGAAGGGAAAGCTGCTGGCAGACTGTCATAGGGAAAGATTAGTTAGGCTCTTGTAAGCTTGTCAGCTTGCTCCTGGCTGATTGTTATTCCTAAAATAGCACCCCACAACTGCTCTTTTGAGAGCTAATCTTGTTCTTGTGTTTTTTTCCTCCCCCCTATTACACTTTCTCTTACAGAGCTATGGAAACCGTTTTGCCCATGCGATAAAGCGAGGGGCAAAAATTAAATCATGCCTAGCAGGGGATGGTTTCAATCCATCAACCTCTAGGTTATGGGCCCAGCACACTTCCGCTGCACCACTCTGCTACCACACAGTGAATGCTTCATTGTAGGAAAAAGTGGTGTTCAACTTCTTGGACCAGACTTACTTCCTACCTCCCTCCAAAAGACACACATACATCCCCATAAAATCATTTAGCAGCAACTGCATACACAGTGTCTGTGGCACATTGGTTAGTGCATTTGGCTGTTAACCGAAAGGTTGGTGGTTCAAGCCCACCCAGGGATGGCCTTGCCTTTTGTGTTCAACAGTTGTCCAAAGAGAACCCCAGATAGCCATTTAGCTGCAACTACATACACAATGTCTGTGGCACAATTGATTAGTGCATTTGGCTTTTAACCGAAAGGTTGGTGGTTCTGCAGACTGGCGTAGAGCAGACTGCAGAGTGGCACAGCGGAAGTGTGCTGGGCCCATAACCCAGAGGTTGATGGATTGAAACCATCCTCTGCTAGGCATGATTTCATTTTTGCACCTCGCTTTATCACATGGGCAAAACGATTTCCATAGCCCTGTAAGAGAAAGTGTAATAAGGGCCCTTCCATAACATAGATATTACAGTAGCTAAGACTACTCCTGGGCCTTTCTTGTAGTTGAAGAGATGAGTGAAATGGCTGGCTTCAGCCTGTAATGTTAGTTGACCTGGGTTCGATACCCGGCCAATGGTGGAATAGTGGTGAGCATAGCTGCCTTCCAAGCAGTTGACCTAGGTTCGATTCCTGGCCAATGTATGTGAGCTTGCTTTTGACAGCCTACAAATCCCTGGAAGACAAAATCAGAGGGAGAAGGGGAGGAGGGAGGGATTACACATGCAGTAGTGTAGGCCTGCAATTTAGCATTTAATATGATTTCTGCCCTTAAAACACTGCTTTGCGTGACAACTAAAAACATTTCTGGGACTTTTGACATCTATCCCACTCAACCATGTCTCCCTCCAGGTGTTAGATGCCTTGAAACATCTTTTCAATCACTTTTCTGGCCAGCATAATTTTTTCTAAATTTTCAAGTTCGCCTCCCCATTGAAGTCTATGGCGGTTCGCGAACGTTCGCGAACCTAAAATCGGAGGTTCAGGCCATCTCTATATAGCATTACCCTCACTGATAAGTAATTACAGCCATAAAACACTTTCCTGTCAGTAAATGGCTTTTGTGAGCAGGAAAAAGATTAAAAGGGCCTATAGTTCATAGATTTTAGCTCTGGCATACTTAAATGAATGTGTCAGTGAGCAGAGACAATGAAACAGTAAAAACTTAAAAACTATATTTAAATATAAAATAAAACTGTCGGATATCTAAAAAAGTCATTTTTAGGAGGAGGATAGATACTATTGCTTATCTCGGATGTCTTTTAAAAGACCCGAACATTCAATGAACTGATAAGGGGGATAAATGATCCTTTTATAATTTGACTCAGTGGATCTCATGTCAAACAAAATAGATCACTGAAAGATGGATTGATCTGTTGTCATCTCTGACTGCTTTGGATTAACCTGATTTGATGCAAATATCAGCTCACCTCAAGACATCTGCTTAACCCTGCAGATGAAAAATATTTGAAGAAGAAACGTATTTCTTTTTTAAAACTGAAAACTAAAATACTTTTTAGAGAGCATGACTGTGAGTCTCTGAAGTTTTTGGCAATATCTATGCTTGAGAACATTCTAAACCACAGACCTTGCTACTCACATTATTGTCACCAAAATAATTAGCCAATGAATTATTTACTCTCCAAAATGTTAACATTGGCTACAGCCACTCATTTCTTTTGTAATGATCAAGAAGCAGGATAAAACAACCTGCATGCCGTGCTTATTTAATTGTCGCTTCAGCTGTTACTATAGCAATTTGAAGTCACAGCACATATTAAAGTAGATGGAAGCTATGTTTTTCCCTGCTCTCTCCAAAACCTTTACAAGGCGACAATAGACTTGGTATTGGGTACTAGTGGAGTGAATTGGCAGTGTGCTTTTATACTCACAAATGTCTTTTCCTGAGAGCCTTTTACTCTGCAAATAAATCTTTTTAATATTAACCACTTTACCACCAGCGGTACGAATTTCTCCGCCCCTTTTTTCCCTCCTAAAAAAACAGGGACGGAGAAATCCGTACCTTCCGCGCTACCGCCGCTGTCCGCGCTCCCGCCGCTCGTGCGCGCGCACCCGCCGCTCGTGCACGCCGCCGCCCCGCTCGCCCGGAGATCAATGAACGGGAAAATCCATTCCCGTTCGTTGATCTAGCCCCCGCAATGATCTGCTGCTTCTTTCAGAAACAGCGAGATCATTGTGCGTCTCCCAGCCTCCTACTGCTTCCTGTAAGCGTCCTTCCGGACGCTTACAAGTCGCATGTAAACAAACACTCTGTGGCCATCTTGTGGCCAAATAGTAAACTACACCCTAAAAGCATTTTACATACACAAACATTACATTTACACAATAAATTAACTCATTACCTCCCACACTCCCCAATTTTTTTTTTTTTTTTTGTAATTAAAAAAAAAAAAAAAAATACAATAAAAAAAAAGCATAAATAGTTACCTTAGGGACTGAACTTTTTAAATATTTATGTCAAGAGGGTATAACACTGTTACTTTATAAACTGCGGGCTTGTAATTAGGGATGGATGCAAAACTGAAAAAAATGCACCTTTATTTCCAAATAAAATATTGTCGCCAAACATTGTGATAGGGACATAATTTAAATGGTTTTATAACCGGGACAAATGGGTTAATACATTTCATGGGTTTTAATTACAGTAGCATGCTTTATTTAAAAACTATAATGGCCGAAAACTGAAAAATAATAATTTTTTTCCCACATTTTTTCCTATTTCCCCACTAAAACACATTTAGAATAAAATAATTCTTGGCATAATGTCCCACCTAAAGAAAGCCTAATTGGTGGCAAAAAAAACAAGATACAGTTCATTTCATTGGGATAAGTAATAATAAAGTTATAGACGAATGAATGGAAGGAGCGCTGAAAGGTGAAAATTGCTCTGGTGGTCAGGGGGTAAAACCCCTCAGTGGTGAAGTGGTTAAGCATCATTCTTCTCTCCATGTACTGTGCCTGCAAGAGTTCGGTAACAAACTTCATAGTGTCTGAGATGACAGCCTCGTCATTGTGGCTTTTATGACTGATGTGTTTTTCAGACTGAAGAATCAACCAGGATTGGCTACATTTTAAAGTGGTCACATATTTTAGGAATGAGTTTTCGAACTGCAGATCATCAACTTTATAGTTCTCTCAGTGATAACAGTTGAAAAGAATATATTCTTGTGGTGAGCATTATATTGCAATGTTTTACAAAGGCTGGAAAATACTCAAAATATGAAAAAAGGAGCATTGGTGTACAAATAAAATAAAGACATGATACTAACAAACAGCTTTGCTTTAAAAACAATCAAACTGAAGGAATAAAGGGAACGCATACCCCATGCCGCCTCAGGTTTATTGTTATTTAGGTGGTCACACAACCCATTCATAAGGATATGTGGTGAATAACATATACAATGAGGTCCATAAATATTTGGACAGAGTCAACTTTTTTTTCTAATTTTAGTTCTGTACATTACCACAATTAATTTTAAATGAAACAACTCAGATGCAGTTGAAGTGCAGACTTTCAGCTTTAACTACCTAAGGACCGCGTCACGCCAATGGGGGTGACCACGGTGGCAGCCCCAGGACCGCCTAAAGCTCATTGGCGTAAAGTCCTGGAGCTGCAGTTTACCAGGGAATGCGCGCACACGCGTGATCGTTCCCTGCCGAGCTCCATGATTGGCCTGCTTGCCACAGTCGCGGCTAGCAGATTGTTTTCCGCTTAAAGGGGAAAGAAATCCCCTTAGTTTACCTTTTGTACAGCTCTGCGATCTCCTGCACACTCGACTGTCCCTCAGTGCGGCTCCTAATGCGTGTCCTCTCATAGGCTGATGCCTATGAGAGGCGGAGATGAGTGCCGATCGTCATCCTATGGCAATTTATGATGGCACAGGGGGGAGAGAGGGAGAGGGAGGAAGGAAAGAGGGAAAAGCCTCCCTTTTTTTAACCTCCCTAGCATTCTGGACGAGCTGAGCTCGTCCAGAGACGCTAGAGGGCACCGCTCAGGCCCCACTGGGCCGATTTTGATAATTTTTTTTTTCAAACACACAGCTAGCACTTTGCTAGCTGCTGTTTGCCCTGATCGTCGCCGATCCGCTGCCACCCGACGTAAAAGAGGCCCCTCCCCCCCCGCAGACCCCGTTCGCAGCCTGGCCAATCGCCACCAGGCTGCACTTTGGGGTGGATCGGGAGTCCCAGTGACGTCACGACGTCGATGACGTCACGACGTTCATTGCCATGGTGACAGGGAAGCCCTAAAGGAAATCCCGTTCAGAACGGGATTTCCTTATGGGCATGATCGCCGGCGGCGATCAGAAGGGTGGGAGGGAGAGAGGAAGAAGGGGAGAATCATGTAGCTAGCGCTAGGCTAGCTACATGATAAGGAAAAAAAATCGGGGGAAAAAAACCCGGCCTCGGGAATTGAAACGCCCAGCAGGGTAATAAAAAAAACAACACAAAGATCACAGCAGCGACCAGAGACCTCCTACAGAGTGTCCTATTAAGGACAAGAAAAGGAGGTGAAATTAATTTGTGTGCTTCGTTGTAGGGCTGTGTAGCACGCTGACAAAGCTGCACAGCCTTCTATTGTGAAAAATGGCCTTGTCACTAGAGGGTTGTAAGCCTGCGGTCCTGAAGTGGTTAATTCAGTGGGTTGAACAAAATTATTGCATAAAATGTAAGGCAACTAAAGCATTTTTTTAACACAATCCCTTCATTTTAGAGGCTCAAAAGTAATTGGACAATTGACTCAAAGGCTATTGTGTGAGTAATTGTGCGCTAATCTGTTATTATGTCATTATCAATTAAGCAGATAAAAGGCTTGGAGTTGATTTGAAGGGTGGAGCTTGCATGTGGAAGATTTTTCAGTGAAAAGACAAAATGCAGTCAAAGGAACTCTCCATGCAGGTGAAAGTAGGCATCCTTAAAGGACTACAGTAGGAGGGTAGGGGGAAAAAAGAGTTGAACTTACCCGGGGCTTCTAATGGTCCCCCACAGACATCCTGTGCCCACGCAGCCACTCACCGATGCTCCGGTGCCTGGCTCCAGTTCACTTCTGGAATTTCCGACTTTAAAACCAGAAAACCACTACGCCTGCGTGGCCGTGGCTTACGTCACCAGGAGCGTACTGTGCAGGCGCAGACCATACTGGGCCTGTGCAATACACTCCCGGTGACGTCCGCGGGAGCGAGGGCGTGGCCGTGCAGGTGCAGTGGTTTTCCGACTTTAACGTAGGAAATTCCAGAAGTTTACTGGAGGCGAGGACCGGAGCATCGGTGAGTGGCTGAGCTGGCACAGGACGTCTGCGGGGGCAAGTTCAACTCTTTTTCCCTCTACCCCCCTACAGTAGTCCTTTAACCTTTTAGCAACCAAATAAAGTCAAACTTTATTTGGCTGCAGGACCAGATTTTTCCCGCTGCTGAGGAATTGTGCAATCCCCAGTCTGAAGGGTATGCAGAGCGGCGCAGGGAGCTTTAATAGTTTCCTGTTCTGGACGCTGAATTGGCTTCTCCTCTTCATGCACCCACAGTACAGATACACTCCGACATCCTCTTCTGACTTCCGATCACCTGCAGTTACATGCGATTGGGGCTCATAATATAGTGTCAGCAGTGCAGCGCCACCCAATGGTGGAAAAGAGACTCTTCCATCACCCCTCTTCCACCATCGGGTGTCAATACACTGCTAACAAATAGAAAACAGTTGTCTCTGTCCAAATATTTATGGACCTAATGCTGGGCATACACTGCTCGTTTTTGAGCCATTTAGATGGCTCGATAGATAATTTCCAACATGTCCGATCTCCCGCCCGATCGTTTCACCGCTCGATTCCTGATAGCAATGAATGGAAAAAGATCAGAAAAACGAGTGGAAGATAAGAGAATCGACTGCAGAATCGAGCGGCGAAAAGATCGAACGGGAGAATCGAGCGGCAAAAACGAGCCGTGTATTCCCAGCATTACTGTAGATAGGTTGGGAGGTACCCCAATCTTTTCCCAAATAAATAGTAGTACCAATAGTGTCCTTTTTACAAACCGCCCGAGTTACAACATTTCAGACATACAAACAAGGTTTTTTCATATACAAAATAAACAATATTTTTATTACATATTTTTGTTGTTATATATTACAGTATTGGATAAACTGTTTAAAGGGACTCCGAGCAGTGCAGAAACTATGGAAAGATGCATATCATTTTAAAGCTCTCTTTCTCCTCTTTCCAATGATATATAAATCGCCACCCTACGCCTTTTAGTTTTCGCTATTTTCGCGATTGAAATTGCCGCGGCCGCGATTTCAATCGCGAAAATAAAGAAAACTAAAAGGCGTAGAGCGACGATTTAGGTGTCGCCAGAAAGAGGAGAAAGAGAGCTTTAAAATGATATCCATCTTTCCATAGTTACTTGTATTACACAGGACGACACTTTCCCCAGTGTCAGCAGCTCCATTCAGCAGAAAAAGTCGGCCTGTGTAATACAATGTAACTATGGAAAGATGGATATCATTTTAAAGCTCTCTTTCTCCTCTTTCTGGCGATACCTAAATCGTCACCCTACGCCTTTTAGTTTTCTTTATTTTCGCGATTGAAATTGCGGCCGCGGCAATTTCAATCGCGAAAATAGCAAAAACTAAAAGGCGTAGGGCGGTGGTTTACATATCATTGGAAAAAGGAGAAAGAGAGCTTTAAAATGATATGCATCTTTCCATAGTTTCTGCACTGCTCGGAGTCCCTTTAAAGTAATTTAAAACACTTTAAAAGCACACTGCAAAACAACTCATGTCCGATAGTAAATCATACATCCAAATTTCATCATGTTTAAATCGAACCTAAACTGAGAAGTATATGGATTTTTCCTTTTAAACTAATACCAGTTGCCAGACTCTCCTGCTGATTCTCCTGTGTCTCTAATACTTTTAGCCACAGCCCCTCAACAAGCATGCAGATCAGGTGCTCTGACTGAAGTCAGACTGGATTCTTGTTGCATGCTTGTTTCAGGTGTGTGATTCAGCCACTACTGCAGCTAAAGAGATCAGCAGGACTGACAAGCAACTGGTATTGTTTAACAGGAAACATCCATATCCCTCTCAGTTAAGGTTCCCTTCAACACAGGACTCAACTTACAAACACATTCAACTTGCAATCTACTGGAACTGAATAATAATGCATTTCACTTGTGTGCCATCACTGTCCAATTTGAAG
This sequence comes from Hyperolius riggenbachi, assembly GCF_040937935.1. NCBI lineage: Eukaryota > Metazoa > Chordata > Amphibia > Anura > Hyperoliidae > Hyperolius > Hyperolius riggenbachi. The sequence goes on from NC_090656.1 coordinate 89,246,441, forward strand.
ACGTTTGCCTGTGAAGCATGTTGTTTTACAGTGTTATTTGTTTCTTGCCTAATATATTTTTTAGCACAAAATGTGATTGGTTCATAAGGGCTCTTTCACATTAGGGCAGATTTTGTGCGTTAACGCAAACGGCAGCCGTTTGCGTTAACCAAGGTAAAATGAAAGTCCATAGACTTTCATTTTACCTTTCACACCCGATGCTGCGTTTCGATGTGTTGCGGTTCCGACGCACCCGGGCGCAGTTTTTCATCCAACGCACCCGCGAGTCAGCGTTTTCCGTCGGGTTTAATTACCAGCTACCGCCGCTAATTGCGTCGCACCGCAGATACCCGACGACACGCCGCAGGCAGACAACGCGTGCAGGAGAAAGGCTCCTGCATGCGTTGTCTAATGTGAAATAGTCCTTAGTTCTTACACTATTTTGGTGCTCCCCTCAACCAACTTGTATTCCAGTCATTTTGAAAAACAAAACAAAACACCAGAATGTTATTTTCACCCAGAGCAAGGGCCCGCCTAAGAAACACATGCACAGTTCCGACTTCTGTGTAGAATAGGAACTTATCCTTGTTTAGTCACAGAGATCTTCCAATTGAAAGCTGTGTACACACCTTTGACTGACAAGCGACATTGCTGGGCTGTGCTGAACAGAAGTGAAGTCAGCTGTCAAAGTGATCTGTTGCTATGCGGGGAGGTGGAGGGACGACAGAATGCGCTGATATGACATCAGGCAGCTGGCAAGGAGTGACGTGCATGATGGCCAAGTTTATCCACTGGGCAGATCGCTCTGGAGCAGCGGTTGGGGGCTGCTGTACACACGCATAATTATTGGCTGAGGCGGTTGTTATTGACAACTTTGATCATGTGTGTGTACGTACCTTAAAGGAATACTTTAGGGGAAAAAAAAATGACATTTACTCACCTGGGGCATCCTTCAGCCCCCTGAAGCTGGATGGTGCCCTCGCAGCCCCGCTCCGATCGTCCTGTCCCCGCCGGCGGCTACTTCCGGGTTCGGCGACAGCCGCCGACAGGCTGGGAACGCGGCTGATTTTCCGCGTTCCCACTCGCTATATGCTGCTATAGCGTAGCTATATACGCTATAGCAGCATATAGCGAGTGGGAACGCAGAAAATCAGCCGTGTTCCCAGCCTGTCGGCGGCTGTCGCCGAACCCGGAAGTAGCCGCCGGCGGGGACAGGACGATCGGAGCGGGGCTGCGAGGGCACCATCCAGCTTCAGGGGGCTGAGGGATGCCCCGGGTGAGTAAATGTCATTTTTTTTTCCCTTAAAGAGAACCAGAGATGAAGCAACCTCATGTATTTTACCTTATAAATCAGTGGGAACATGACAGTAAACACCTAATCTGCTCTTTGTTACATTGTTCTCTGTTTAATTTGCCTGTTATCACCTCTAAGATAAGAATCCCGACTAAGCAGTCGGTCTGGCTTTGCTACAGAATAATTATAGCTGAGACTGTGTTCTTTGCTGTCTTCAAGTCCAAGCCTGCCCCCTGCTGGCTTTGCTCAGGAATCATTATAGCTGAGTCATTATAGCAAAGCCAGACTCAATGCTCAGCCCGGGATTCTTATCTCAGCTAGATAACAGACACTTTTAGCAGTGAGGATGGAACAGAGAGCATGGTAAATGTTTTCTCTAATGTTCCCACTGATTTCTATGGTAAAATACACAAGGGTGCTTCGTTTCTGGTTCACTTTAAGTATTCCTTTAAGTGCTTCCTATATCTCTTTCTGTATTATTGATCAGTAGTGTGGTGGTTTAGTGTTTAGCCCTGGCACCTTGCAGCACTGTAATCCCAGGTTTGATTCTCAGAAGTAAAGTATCTTCCACTCTTGAAATAAAAATCTATTTTTTGGTTCTCAGATTTATACATAATGTTATTATTAATTATTTATACAATATTTTATTCCAAACTCCCATCTAAGGGGGGTTAGCAACACTGACGTTGTCTGAGTTGATGTAATTTAGTCAGGTGGCTATTCTCGTTCACATCTGGCTTTCTCAACCTTCATTTGGCATGTTGCAGTCAAACAACCGCAAACCATAGAGTTTAAATTATTTCTTTGGAACTATGATGCAAAATGGTACCAAACAAAAGAGGCTCATAGTGAAGCTTGCACTCTGCATGTTGGGCGGAGTTAAAGTGGAAAAAAAACAACAACCAAACAAAAGGCTGATTTCACAGTGGGTGTTGTTGAGCTGCATTCCTTGTAAAAGCAGGAATGCAACAGAACAGAAATATGGCACCGCATTATCTGCGTGTTTCATTGCATACAGTGAAGCATACAGTCAAGTATGCTACAGTATAAAATATATTTTACTTTCACTGTTAATGCGTGCATTGTGTGGTAACACACTACACGCAGTGCATTGATATAACGCACATTTTTAGACCGTGATGACCGCATACATTTTGCATTGCAGTGTGACGATCCGCATTAAAATGCGGTCATTATGTCGCACCACAACACCCCACTGTGAAGGTGCCCGAAAACTTGTCTTGTGCACTGGAAATAACACTATACTGCTGTGACATGATACAGGCTCAAGCATATAGTTGCTTTAAGGCCTAATTAAAGCGTACCTGAGATAATTGAAAAGGAAAAATGTATACATACCTGGGGCTTCCTCCAGGCCCCTTCAGCCTGACTGATCCCTCGCCACTGTCCTCCACCTCCCGGATCCTTCACAATCCTCCCGGAAACTTCGGCTAGTCAAGACCAGTCGGAGCAGGCGCAGTGCAGCTCACATTCTCAATAAGCCCCGACTACCAAAGTTACTGGTAGGAATTGCTGAGGATCCAGATGGTGGCGAGGGAGTGATACGGCTGAAGGGGCTGGAGGAAGCCCAAGGTACGTATACATTTTTCCTTTTCGTTCTTCTCAGGTTTACTTTAAAGGAGGAGGAGAAGAAAACCTTCACAACACTGAGCAGGATAAGAATTGTACTGCATGATACTTCTGTCACCCTAGGATCTCTGTTGGAGCACTGATTGTGGCTGTAAGCTTTTCACTTTTAATTGAATTAACATTTCAATCATGTTCTGATTAGCATATAGCTGTTGTTAGAATTTCCATTGATTTAGTGATTAAATCAAGGTCTGTGAAAGTTCATATTATATCTAAATACAAAATATGTTAGCATCAGCAGGACAACTTTTTGTATTTTAGAAAACATTTCACCTCTAGTCCAAGCAACCTCTTCAGTTCAAATGAAGTGGATGAAATAACCATATATTTGCATGTACAGAAAATATCCTTCCTCCAGGCATCATAGTCTAGCCTAACTGCAAGGATGGTTTAAAGACAGTGCACAGTTTCTAACAAATACATTGAACAACTGGTAGCAGCATAATGGGTATCAAGTAGGATAGACTTTTTGTTGCCTGTAGTAATGGGCATTCCCTGTAAAAAAAATATCTGCGTTTTTCTCCCACCCCTTTTAACTGAAAAAGTTATTTGTGCCAAGAGCAAAACTTGTTCTGGAGTACAAAAATGGTGTCCACTGTCCAGTTGAAACTACCTTTTTTCTTACAGATATACAGTGACCTGGATAATTGAGAACATTGAAATACCTTGATTTAATTACCATAGCAATGAGGATTGTAACTCTATTGATATGCTAAGCATAAAAAGAAGAAGAAGATTGAAATGTTAATTGAATTCAAAATAAGAACCTTGCAGCAATACCTGAAATCACAGCAGCAAACAGGCCTTCTTCAACTATATGCTGTATATCCCAGTGGTGGTGGTGGTTGTGGTGTGTGTGTGTGTGTGTGTGGGTGGGTGGGGGTCCACACAGAACTCATCTTGGACTCCCTGATCCCACTGAAACTCAAGCTGGTTGTTATTAGAATGTGACCTCACCCAGGATGAGAGAGGAATTGCCAGCATAGAGTTAAAGAATAGCAAGGATGAGTTTTTTTTATGGGGAGCACATTATGATCACCCAGAAACCATTGTTCCATCATTTCCTGCAGGCAAAAAGTTTCTGCAGAACTTTCAAAGACCTCATGTTTATGGCCACATAGTTATGTTTACTGTCCATGATGGCCATAAATACAACCCTGATTATTTTTGTTAAGTTAAATAATTTTGAACGACTATGAAACCACTTATTTTGAAAGGGCAATGCACCCAGCGGCTGCACACAATCTGAAGGTCTAAAAAACACGCAAAAAAAGTGTAGTTTTCAAGTTAGTTTATTGGAGTATTGCTAAAGGGTTCTTGTTAGGCAAAGATAGGGAAGGGTTTTTGTTAAACATAGATAGGGAGGGTCCTTGTAAGGCATATATTGGTGTGGATTCTTCTTCGACATATGTAGGGTTGGGTTCTTGTTAAGCATAGATAGGGTAAGGTTCTTGGTAGACATAGATAGGGGAGGGTCCTGTTAATCATATATCCATCAGGCTTCTTGTTAGGCATAGATATGGGAGGGTTCTTGTAAGACAAAGATGGGGAGGGTTCTTCTTAGGCATAGATAGGGGAGGGTTCTTCTTAGGCATAGGATAGGGGAGGGTTCTTGTTAGGCATAGATAGAGGAGGGTTCTTGTTAGACATACAGTATATCCAATAGGCGTCTTGTTAGGCATCGATAGAGGACAGTTCTTGTTAGTCAAAGATGGGGAGGGTTCTTGTTAGGCATAGTGTAACGAACAACGGGGCAGCTGCAGCGAACAGCACCGCCGCCGCAGCTGCCCCGTGCCTCTGCCCGTCCTCCCGGCCTCTAGGACGCCGAGGACAGAGCGTTCGTTCCCTGAGGGGGTCGCCGTCTCGCGCGGGGGCGCGCACAGAGGAGGCTTATGCTAGGAGGAGGCTCGTTAGCTGACCTGCTGGTCGGCTGACGTCAGAGGAGTCTCACGGCGCCCAGGATTGGCTGAATGCAGGGGGCGTGCCAGTGAGGTCTCCTCTGCTTCTTAAGCCTCCGGGCTTCATTCAGGCGCTATCTGCTGTCGGGAATACTTTGTGTAAGCGCTCAGACCTTAGACTAGTGCCGGGTGTTGAAACCAAGGACTTCACACCTAGACTAGGAGTTTGCTACAGTATTGATTACCTGTGTATGATTCTGGCTATACCTCTGACCTTGCTTCCTGCTTAACGTTACTGTACTTCTGCCTATCTGACTAGTTGTTGAACCTATGCCTGATTTCTCGTTATCCTTCTGCCTCACGATTCTGTACTGTAATTACCTCCCTGTTGCCGAACCTTGCCTGTCTGACCATTCTACTCACCAGTGGGCCCTTGCCACTGGTGAGGTTCTCTATACCCACCAGCTCCACCGGTGAAGTGTTGCTTGTGACTGATAGTACCTTCCCAGACCCTCTGGGAAGGTTTAGCCAAAGCTATCTAATTTACCTGACATACCTTTCCAGCTCCGCCGGGAAGGTCTAGCCTATTACCGTATTCTCCTAGTCCGTCCTATGCAGCCTTACTGGAAAAGGTCGGTGTGATTGTTGTCTGATTTATTAGTCGGTTACCAGCTCCCCTGGTATAGACCAGCAATACTACTTCTGTACTCTCTCTGTTAGTACCTTCCCCAGCTCCTCTGGGAAGGTTTGATCAAATTTATACAGTCAGTGTACTGATAGTACCTTACCAGTCCCTCTGGTAAGGTCTCGCAAAACTATACGGTTGCACCAATCACTACTCACTCAGTCAGTGTCTGCTATACTAGTATTATTGGTGATTCTGCAGATCACCTAATAATCAGGTATAGCGTCTGTATTATTGGTGATCCTGCAGATCAACTAATAATCAGACGTCTGAGGCTAAACACCCAACCGTTACACATAGATAGAGGAGGGTTATGTTAGGCATAGGTTGGGGGGGGGGGGGGGGTCTTGTTAAGCACAGATAGGGGAGGGTTGTTGTGGGCCATAGATAGGGGAGGGTTCTTGTTAGGCATAGATAGGGGGCAGATCTTGTTAGGTAAAGATTGGGGAGGTTTTTTGTTAGGTAAAAATCAGGGAGGGTTCTTGTTAGGCATAGATAGGGGAGGGTTCTTGTTAGGCATAGATAGTGGAGGGTTCTTGTTAGGCATGGATAAGGAAGGGTTCTTGGTAGGCATAGATAAGGGAGGGTTCTTGTTAAGCACAGATAGGGGAGGGTTGTTGTTGGCCATAGATAGGGGAGGGTTCTTGTTAGGCATGGATAGGGGGCAGCTCTTGTTAAGATCGGGGAGGGTTTTTGTTAGGTAAAAATCGGGGAGGGTTCTTGTTAGGCATAGATAAGGAAGGGTTGTTGTTAGGCATAGATAAGAGGGGTTCATGTTAGGCATAGATAGGGAAGGGTTTGTGCTAGAGTTAGGATACAGAGGGGCATAGTAGAATATTGGTATGATTGCCGATATTCTACTATAATATAAAGTATATAGCAGATATTAATATATCTGTAAAAATATCAATAGTCTAATATCATATATGACAGCATCATTTTGAAAGTATAATGGAAGGCCATTCTCACACTGTGCATTCTTTCTCTCCTTTGTCAGTGTCATATGAAGTAAAATAACCACCAGGAATGTACATTACTTATCGTACACCCAAAATAATTGTAAAGAGAGTTATTGCACATCAGTAGCATTTTCAGGTGTAAAAATACTTGGTTTAAAACTCCATGACATGCTTAAAACATACTTGGATAAATGTATATTTCCAAGCATTTTAGAAAAATTGAAAGAGAAATAAAATGAATCCAGATCAGAACAGGTGTCCCATTCATTGTAATCAGGTTGGGTCTTCCCAAACTCTGAAAATCTTCTGACTTGATTGAAGAGTCTTCAGACAGCCTGTCCGCTCCATTGCTCAGTCAGTGCAACACTGCCACTAACTCTAGCTGCTGCGACTTAACAAGGTCATAAACAGCTACAATTATCATTAACCATAAAACCATAATTACCATCTGTAAATTGAGGGACTTGTAGAAGTCTATGTATCTTGTTGCCGCATGTGCCATCTGCCATTTCAGCCTTTAGAGTCTTGAAATGCCACCTTTAGTAGCCAGTGCAGCTTCGGCCTCTAGTTTGTGGAGGAAATTAAGTTGATCCTGATGTGTGTGTGTGTGTGATATGCTAAAAGGTATCTTCTGTCTTGGGCTGACAGGAGACGTCCAGCATTACATACTTTCAGTTTCAGAAAATAAACAATTTCCTGATTTAGCTCAGCTTACAAGAAGAAAAGCTACAGCAAAAGTAGGAGAAAAACAAAAACTGTACCCCAGGCAAGCATATAAATAAATGTCTTGAACCAAAGTATATATCTTGAGATAGGAACGCTCTAGACAGCTTAGTCTAGCAGTAGAGGAATAAAAGGGGAACAAATGAGGTTAATAACAAAGCCAATTACAATAGAAAGGAGAAAAAACAGAAGTGTTTGTGGCAGTTACAAGAACAAGTTAAATCAGTTAATTTACAACTCCAGCGAAAAAAGTAAGCAGTTAAAATCTGGCAGAACTGACTGGTTTTGGACCAGCCCATCTGGTCATGGGGGATTCTCAGATTTCAACGGGAGGGGGGCACAATTTAAGTTTTTGCCATAGGCTCTATATCAGTGTTTCTCAACATTTTATTGGTATGTACCCCTTTTAAAACCCTGTACTCACCAAGTACCCCCTAGCATAGTAAACATTATCACACGTACCCCTTGACAAATATATATTTAATCGTAGTACATTATAATTGGTTCTAAACCATTTCCAAGCATTTACTATTGCTTTTAATTAGCTAAAATACTAATTTGGTGCTGTTTAAATAAGATTTATCATTTTCTAAAACTCTAAATTTGTTATTTTTGGTTAAGTATAATCAAGCCCGAGTACCCCCTAGAACCCTCAGAAGTACCCCCTGGGGTACGCGTACCACACATTGAGAACCTATGCTCTATATTACCCAGATATGCCCCTGAATGGATGTACATGGTCTTCAACATCTGTGGCTGTACCTTAAGCTGTGAAACTTTGAAGACCTGCGGCCTAGAACAACCACTGTGTTTTTCAGAAATCTTCAGTTACCGGTACTTGTTCTTATTATCAGCCAGCAGAGCAAATAAGGGGAACTTGTCATAACAGACACTTGGAAACTCATGTTTCTTTTTATGTTTTCTTTTAGAAGTTGCAAGTTGTATTGTTTATTTACTGGCTTCATTTCTCAGCGAGTCAGTGACCCACAGCAAACATTGAAGTCAGGATCTCTTCATTTACTTTTGTACACCTTTATTTCAGGTCACAGACCGCAATAAAAGTCTGAGAGAGGTTCAAACACTTCAGCCTGCTTCTAAATATAAGCATTTGACCTGGAATTACACTTCTATGATTGCTAGATGGAATTTTTGTAACAGCTTCTCACAGCTGTGCTCCAGGCAGGATAAAACAAAATAAGTCTTACTGTGAATGTGAAGTGAGGCCCAAACTAGTAAACTAACTATGTCCCCGTTTAATGTGTCCATGTAACTTAAGGCCTTTACCCACTATGCAATTTTTTGCAAGGGATCATTTCTGCGATCAACTTTCTGTTTTAAGAAGGCAAACTTTTGTTTTCCATAACATTTTAGTAGGAGGGCTTTTTAGACCATTGTAACCCCTTACACACTCCTAGGAGTTCTGGTTCACCATGAGCTGGGCAGTCTGTAACTTTACATTTCATTTCAATACAAGAATTCCAATCAATTTTTTGGATTGTAACATTTTAAAAATCTTACCGATGTATCAATCGCATGTTTTTCCCCAGTTATGAAAAAACTCTAAAAAAAAATGGGTTGGGTGACTGTCTACCTTAAGCTCAACACACACCATACAATCTTGGTTGTACAGATTTACCAAATCTATGTAGTATAAGGGCCAACAGATTGAAAATACCTTAAATGATTGATTGGATAAGCTCTTCTACTACATGAAAGTGGTAAGATTGAACAACCAAGATTGTATGGTGTGTGTTGAGCCTTACACCATTACATTTTCATAAAAATTGATCAGGAAAATCTTCCACTTTCAATCAGAAAAAAAAAAAAGCTATGATCAGATTTTTCAAACGATTATAAAAAAAACTTTTCTGTACAATCTGTCATTTTTATCGAATTGCCATTAAAGTGGATAATTTAATTGTATTGTGTGTCCACCTTTACACCACCATCCTAATCTTCAATGCCCAACAATAACCTCCCCCTAGTAGTGGTTCCCCTCAGGCAGACTAGTACCAACATATGTCATTTTTCTACTGAAAAAAGAAATGTTTTCAATTGACTTTATTCACATCCTTTACCTTCACTAATGATGATTAAAAGCACTTGTGTGGTTTAAATTAAAAGACTACAGCCCATGTGCAATTAACTTTTTCTCCTGAGTTTTCTCCAAGGTGCTATGTTCGCATCTAGTCAATACATTGTCTTTTAAACCACCAGCAATCATGATTCCTTAAGGCACTGCAGGCACGTGCCTACAGGCGCCTATTGATTAAAAGGCAGCTCACTCCCCTCCCTGAGTGCCTCCATTCCTCCTTCCTTATGCATAGTCCTGATTAGAGTGTAAATAGGAGGTCACTCACCCAGCTCTCTGCATTCCACTGATAAGATTTCCCTACAGTCAGGGGCACCTCTAGCTACTTAGGCAGGGGAAGTAAGGAAGAACTGACATCTTGGCCTGCCAGCACACTTACGGTATAGTTTGTTAGGGGGTTGTTAATTCATGGAGTGTGAAGCCTAAGGTGCGAGGACATCTGTGCCTAGAGGCTCCTGTGAGGTAAATCCGGGCCTGCATAAGATAAGAGTGTTCCTCTTCACAAACTGACAGAAAAGCAACGGAGGAGTCACATGACCTTCATTGTTGTTTTCCATATCATTTTGGTAAGAGGACTTTTGGGTCCTTTGTAGCCCCTTACACACTCCTAGGAGTTCTGGTTCACCATGAGCTTGTTGGCAGTCTGTAACGCTGGGTGTTTTAAGTCCCACCCATAGAGGCACATTAATCCATTCCATGCACTGACCAGGATCAACCAGTTCATATGTTGGGTTATTGTGGCTCTGTTCAAATAAACAAGCTGACACATCATTGCATTCCAGGGGGTCTGGAGTTGTGGCTGACTTACAGGGACAACAAGAGATGATTTGCCTATTCAGCAGTGATGCATTGTGGGAGACATCATATGCTCAATCCAACCCGAATAGTCACAAATACCTTCTGTTTTAAGAAGGCAAACTTTTGTTTTCCATAGCATTTTAGTAAGAGGGCTTTTGTGTCCTTTTTGCCCTTACACACTCCTAGGAGTTCTGGTTCACCATGAGCTTGCTGGGTAGTCCGTGACCTTCACTTTGATTCTTCAAAGTCTGAAATCAGATAAATATTAAAGGAGCTATAACTAGTGTTCTTTAAAATGCTATTGCCTGGTTATTGTGCTGATCCTCTGCTTTTGTTAGTATGCAGATCAGATGTTCAGACTCTGCTGGCTGCATGCTTGTCCCATATGTGTGACTAAGACACTTCCACAACCAAAGAATTAGCTTGACAGCCGGGGAACTGTTATTTTAAAAAGTGAACAAAGATGACAAGCTGCACATTATTCCTCCTCTCCCTCAACCTTCTTAGTAATACATCACAAGTGGCGCGGTAGAGGTTAGGAGGGTACTGTTCATTCTTGTGCAGTTGGACTTTAAAACAAAATATTCATACTTAAAAATGGCAATCATAGCACAATATGCTGTAATAAATACAAGAAGATATTGCTTTGCTGCTCAACCCTGTCAGTATTTATATCTTCTAAAGCTTGCATAGGCAATGAATTCTGTCTCCCACAAGTATTGCAAATAACACGGTTCAATTAGATTTGCATTGAGTAGGAAGAAATTGCCTCGGTTTGGTGTTATCTGCATTGTTTGAATGTGTCATGTGTGACACTGCTGGGGGTGTGGTGTGATGTAACTCAGAGTTATCCTGCTCCAGAGATACAAGAAATATATTTCACAAAGCAACAGAAATTGATGGTGCTTGAGTTTCAAACCCAGGATTCCATTTCCACCTACAATAATAAGATAATATATTAACATGAACCTGTCATGATAAAAATAGAGATATTGTCAATGCCTTCTAGAAGCTGCTGGTTGTCTTACTGCCAAGCTAACCATCAATCTGTACTACCTATGTGGGTGACGTCCTTCACACTGACTTTAGAAATATACTCAGCCAGTCACTTAGCTGGAACAAGCATACAGCCAGTGAAACACCATGCCAGCATACTTGTTCAAGAGTCTCGCTATCTAATTAAGCTGTAGAATCAACATAACTGCCTCATATCTGGAAAGATAAGATCTGTTAAAGGACACTTGAAATGAGAGAGATAAGGAGGCTGTGATATTTATCTACTTTTAAACAAAACCAGCTGTCTGGCTGTCCTGCTGACCATCAGCCTCTAATACTTTCTGCAATAGACCCTGAACAAGCATGCAGATCAGCTGTTTCTGACTTAAGTCTGACTGGATTAGCTGCATGCTTGTTTCAGGTGTGTGATTCAGATACTACTACAGTCAACGAGATCAGCAAGACTGCCAGGAAACTAATATTGTTTAAAAGGAAATAAATATGGCAGCCTCCATCTCCCTCTCACTTCAGGTGTCCTGCAACATTTTAGTGTATTCCAAAGCACTTATACTGTAGAACTGTCATGGCAGAACCACTTTAAAGCAAACCTGAACTGAATATGAAAAGTCAAAATAAACATACACAAGTCATACTTACCTCCTGTGTAGTCTACTCATCAATCTCTTTCTCCTCTGCAGCATCCTGTTTGTCCACTGTGATCAATAGAATTCTCCATCCTCTATTTTGAAAATGGCCAATACCCCATAACAGCTTCCTGGTCAGCACAATGTTAAACTGTAAAATCGCCCACTTCAGCCATAGGGAAACATGGACATTACCTTGATAATCAGTTGTCCTTTCAGTTGTAACTGACAGCAACTGATATATTACTGGCAGCAACTGATATATTTTAGTTCTGACAAAATCTTGTCAGAACTGGAAGGGATCATTGTTAGACAAAAATGGAGAGCCCCCCCCCCCCCATAAATTTACCAATCACCAATTATAGTGCTTTCTATTAAAACCAAAAACATGAATAGCTTAAACTAATTTCAATGAAATATAAACATCTTTATGACCCTTCATGTGTCTTTTTTATCTTTTGTATCTCAGTTATAGAATTGCAGCCACTTACTTATATTCATCAATTATTAGTCTACCTACATTGACCAGTTACCCATCTGGTACTCTGGTACTGTTATCAGACCTCCTGGCTTTTCATAGGAATGATGCTATCTGGGAGGAAGGACTGTTTGCATCTAAAAGGCAGGCCCTGGATCTTCAGTTGGGAATTAGGCAGGGTTTTCATATTTGCTTGCTGAGTTGAGATGATTTCTTAAGAATGGTTTGGTGGATCTGTCTTTTGGTGAAAGGCTCCTAAGATTTTGTATTTCATTGCAACACTACACTGATTTGTGCTACATTTGCAGAGCTCTGGATGATTAAGTACCACACGCTGCCTAAACACTTGCTCCCATCATGCTTTGGAAAGTAATAATAGTAAGCCTGACAGCACTTATGCATAGCAAAAGTAGACATACCATTGTGAGTGAGAATCTCGTGGTTGGTGCGGTGGGTGCTGGGCGCTGCAGCCTTATGCCCGTTTCGCGCAAGGTTGTGCTTCTACAGAGGCTGCACCCACAGCCTCCATAGAAGCGCAACCTTACACGAAACGCCCATAAGGCTACAGCGCCCAGCACCCACCACTAGACTCTCACTCCCAATGGTATGTCTACTTTTGCTACGCATGGATATTTGATGCATTGACTGTTTACACTTTTGGTACTAATAAATCAGCGTTTGAAGCGAGCCAGTTCCCTCTGCCTTCTACATGTATCCAAATACTATGTGTTATGCCAGATCATGCTGGAAGCTGATCTTAAGGGGGGGAGCATACTGAAGCCACTCATACACCACTCATAATTCGCATCACAAGTAGTGCCAAACTACTACTTTCTACATTTTGAAACATTTATGTTTCCACCTGGACTTGGGCCTTAATTTCTGTCATAGAACTCATGGTCATGTGGCCATAGACTGTAGTGTTCCGTGCTGTTGTTGGAGCACTCTATTAGTGCAGTTAGCGTCTGGCAATGATGGCGGGCTTACCTCTTCTGCTATGTAAACAGCTTGGCTGTCTACTGCAATATCCAGAAGCCTGGTAAATTGAGTGACACCTCCTCCCATGGTGCCTTGTGTAGGAGGGGGAGAGGCAAATTGAATGCCTATTTCATCCCTGTGTATCGTGTGTTACAGAAGCAATGTGTGTGTTGTATGCAACCTGAGCCTAGGCTACTTGAGTAACACCCATGCAATTGCTGTGTGCAATCTTACTGTCTCTGCACGACAATTTTACCACTGTTTAGTGAATAAAACCATATGATTTATGTGATATTTGGAGGAGGAGAAGTATGTATGGATAGGCACAGAGTGTTTGGTAGTGGGAGTGTTTTATGACTATAAGTAGAGTATCAGCAAGGCAATTACCCATACTTTACTGTTCCAGTTTTGCGCATTTATCACCTATCCCATACAATCCTACTAATTATCAATCCTGGTGCCTTCTTGACTGACACCTTTTCCTAATCTTCTAACCCGTACATTTATTGATAAACTTCCCCTACTATATCCCTTAAAGAGAACCCAAACCGAAGCTCGGGTTCAGAAACTTATACTTACCTAAGGAGAGGGAAACCTCTGGATCATACCGAGACTTCCCTCACTGTCCTCTGCTGCTGCCTGGGACCCTCCAGCTGATTCTGATTGGGCCTCGCTCCTCTTCTGGCATGAGCGTGGCCGTGCCTGCACAGACGCATGGTGCCACTCGTGCACAAGGCTCTGGGTTACTGCGCAGCTCTACTCATGCAGTGCAGTACAGCCGCATTTGTGCTTGAAGGGGAGTGCAGCCCCGATCAGATTATCAACAAGCCTTTGTCGGTAATCTTCGGAGGGTCCACGAGCTGCAACGGGGGACCAGAGGACACTGTAGGAAGCCTCATTAGGATCCATAGGCTTCCCTCCTATTAGTTAAGTATGTAATTTTGTACCCAAGCTTCAGCTTATTTACACTTTAATTAGAAACCGTAAACAAGAATTGAACTTCACCCCAATCGGTAGCTGATACCGACTTTCCCATGATAAATCTTTTCCTTTTCACAAACGGATCATCAGTGGGCTCTGTATGGCTGATATTGTGGTGAAACCCCTTCCACAGTGTGATGTCAGGACCATGGTTCAGACATCACACTGTGGGAGCCTTGTTGCCTTGTGGGAAATAACAGCTCTTTACAGCTGTTTCCAACTGCCAAAAAAGCAAGTAGCATCTCCTTCCGCTGACATCACCTGCCAGCAGTAAAAATGTCAATATGTGATAAATGACAGAATGTAATGCAGGAGCGAGCACGCGCACAGCCACGGCCGCGCAGCCGCACTTCTATTCGTCTAGTTAGAGGTATAATTACACCGGTGCCGGCGGCGGGGAACGGGTGATCGGAGGAGGACAGCGCGGGACGTTCCAGCTGCAGGGGGCCGATAGAAGCCCCAGGTAAGTAGCAGTTTTTGTAAAGTGCAACAGAACCCCTTTACGGAGAAGGGAAAAGTAAGTGAAATGAAAAAAATTATGAAAAAGCTTCTTTGATGGCAGAGTTTTTAAAGGATTCTTGTGCCAGGGACTACTCTAGCCTCTGTTAACATTGTCGCTGCTTACTTATAATCTTATGCCATTCCATTGACCCATCTTTTCTCCCCATGATATCTCTATCATTTTGTCCTTGCTTTCCTCCTATCAGTCATGTCTAACTGATGTAATTTCCTCTCTTGGAGAACACTGAGTGACCCAAGGGTGGGCTGCACATTTTACAGGTAGAGGCACATCACACTGATTCCATGCCTTAATGCCAGGAGCTCTAGTGTCATGTCTGCCTAGCAGCACATACGTTTAGTGAATCCTAAGCAATAGTGCACAAAAGCCAAATGCAGATGGTGATCCACAAATTAAAAAAAAAAATTACAGAGATGGAGAAATTGACAGATTACACCCCAGTGGCGGACACAGGCAGCAGTGGGCCCCTGTGCAAAATATCAATTGTGGGCCCCCCTGTCCGCGGCAAAAAATGGGTGCGGCTATAAAAAATGGGCGTGGATAGAACCTGCAAAAAACGGGCATGGCAATGACCGGATAAGGGCGGAGCTAACTGTAATTTAAAGTGATCCCGGGGTGAGAGTGATATGGAGGCTGCCATATTTATTTCCTTTTAAACAATACTAGTTGCCTGGCGGCCCTGCTGATCTATTTGGCTGCAGTAATAAACTGAATTACACCAGCAACAAGCATGCAGCTTAATCTTCTCAGTTCTGACAATATTGTCAGAAACCCCTGACCTGCTGCATGCTTGTTCAGGGTCTATGGTTGAAAGAATAAGAGGTAGAGGACCAGAACGGCAACCAGGCAACTGGTATTGCTTAAAAGGAGAGAAATATGGCAGCCTCAATATTATTCTCACCTCAGGTTCCCTTGAAAAGTGCAACGCAAAGACAGTGGGCCCAAGTTTTGGTGACCCTTTCCCCAGAAAATTCACATAATTGTGCAGGTTTTCTCAAGAAAATACACATAATGTGAGCAGATTTGCCCAGAAAATACATTCAATCATGTCGGCAGATTTGCCCAGAAAATACATTCAATCATGTCGGCAGATATGCCCAGAAAATACGTGCAATGATGTCGGCAGATATGCCCAGAAAATACGTGCAATGATGTCGGCAGATATGCCCAGAAAATACGTGCAATGATGTCGGCCGATATGCCCAGAAAATACGTGCAATGATGTCGGCAGATATGCCCAGAAAATACGTGCAATGATGTCGGCAGATATGCCCAGAAAAGACGTGCAATGATGTCTGCAGATATGCCCAGAAAATACGTGCAATGATGTCGGCAGATATGCCCAGAAAATACGTGCAATGATGTCGGCAGATATGCCCAGAAAATACGTGCAATGATGTCGGCAGATATGCCCAGAAAATACCTGCAATTATGTCGGCAGATATGCCCAGAAAATACCTGCAATCATGTCGGCAGATATGCCCAGAAAATACCTGCAATCATGTCGGCAGATATGCCCAGAAAATACCTGCAATCATGTCGGCATATATGCCCAGAAAATACCTGCAATCATGTCGGCAGATATGCCCAGAAAATACGTGCAATCATGTCGGCAGATTTGCCCAGAAAACACATGCAATCATGTAGCAAATTTGCCCAGAACATACATGCAATCATGTGGCAGACCTGCCCAGAACATACACGCAATCATGTGGCAGACCTGCCCAGAACATACACCTGCTAAAATAAATAATAAAAAAAAACATTTACTCACCTGCAGCAGCAGACCTCCTGTCCCAGCCTCCATCCGGCGCGCAGCTCCCATGGGTGGTTGGGTGGATAGGTAGCCTGGTGGGTAGGTAGGTAGGCAGCCGGGTGGGTAGGTAGGTAGCCCTTAGCCGGGTGGGTAAGTAGCCTGGTGGGTGGCTGGGTAGCCGGGTGGGTAGCCTGGTGGGTGGCTGGGTAGGCGGGTGGGTAGGTAGCCTGGTGGGTGGGTAGGTGGGTGGTTAGGTAGCTGGGTGGGTGGGTAGGTAGCCTGGTGGGTCTTTAGGTAGGTAGCCTGGTGGGTTGGTAGGTAGCCGGGTGGGTAGGTAGGTAGGTAGCCTGGTGGGTAGGTAGCCGGGTGGGTGTGTAGGTAGCCGGGTAGGTAGCCGGGTGGGTGGTTAGGTAGCCAGGTAGGTAGCCGGGTGGGTGGTTAGGTATCCGGGTGGGTAGGTAGCCGGGTGGGTGGGTAGGTAGCCGGGTGGGTGTGTAGGTATCCGGGTGGGTAGGTAGCCGGGTAGGTAGGTGACCGGCAGGGTGGTTAGGTAGCCGAGTGGGTAGCTAGGTAGCCGGGTGGGTAGGTAGCCGGGTGGGTAGGTAGCCGGGTGGGTGGTTAGGTAGCCGGGTGGGTGGTTAGGTAGCCGGGTGGGTGGGTAGGTAGCCAGGTGGGTAGGTAGCCGGCAGGGTGGGTAGGTAGCCGGGTGGGTAGCTAGGTAGCCGGGTGGGTAGGTAGCCGGGTGGGTGGGTAGGTAGCCGGGTAGGTAGCCGGCAGGGTGGTTAGGTAGCCGGGTGGGTAGCTAGGTAGCCGGGTGGGTAGGTAGCCGTGTGGGTGGGTAGGTAGCCGGCAGGGTGGGTAGGTAGCCGGGTGGGTGGGTAGGTAGCCGGTTGGGTGGTTAGGTATCCGGGTGGGTGGGTAGGTAGCCGGGTGGGTGTGTAGGTAGCCGGGTGGGTGGGTAGGTAGCCGGGTAGGTAGGTAGCCGGCAGGGTGGTTAGGTAGCCGGGTGGGAAGCTAGGTAGCCAGGTGGGTAGGTAGCCGGGTGGGTGGGTAGGTAGCCAGCAGGGTGGTTAGGTAGCCGGGTGGGTGGTTAGGTAGTGGGGTAGGTAGCCGGGTGGGTGGTTAGGTAGCCGGGTGGGTAGCTAGGTAGCCGGGTGGGTAGGTAGCCGGGTGGGTGGGTAGGTAGCCGGGTAGGTAGCCGGCAGGGTGGTTAGGTAGCCGGGTGGGTAGGTAGCCGGGTGGGTGGTTAGGTAGCGGGGTAGGTAGCCGGGTGGGTGGGTAAGGTAGCCGGGTGGGTAGGTAGCCGGGTGGGTGGTTAGGTAGCGGGGTAGGTAGCCGGGTGGGTGGGCACACTTATCCAACGACATGGCCTGACGTACCACTGCTACGCCGATGACACACAGCTATACCTGTCCTTCAAACCTGGTGGAACAGACCCTACCCCAAAAATAAACTCTTGCTTAGCTGAGCTACAGGCATGGATGAATGATAACTGGTTGAAACTGAATGCTGACAAAACTGAGGTCCTGTTTGTCCAAAGCCAGTGCCCGCCATCAAAACAGCTCTATCCTAAAGCAACACCAATCAGGATTGGGAATTCAGACATAAACAGCTCCAACTTTGTGCGCAGCCTTGGCGTACTAATCGATGGGGAATTGAATTTCAGAAACCAAATTTCATCTGTAGTTAAATCCTCCTTCTTTCATCTGAAGAACATTGCAAAGATTAAACATCTGATTCCCCCAGAGGATCTTCCAACCCTAGTCCACGCCTTCATCACATCACGTCTGGACTACTGCAATGCCCTTTATGTTGGCCTCCCCAAAAAGGACCTGCGCCGCCTGCAATTAGTGCAGAATTCTGCTGCCAGATTGCTAACAAACCAGCCTCGCCACTGTCATATTACACCGATCCTTCGCTCACTGCACTGGCTACCAGTAGAATGGAGAATACTCTTCAAGATTGGACTGCTGACATTCAAATCCCTGCACAGTCTAGGCCCTGGATACATGAAGGACTTGCTGAAGCTGCACCACACCTCTCACAACCTCAGATCAGCAAGTTCTATAAACTTGGTCACTCCCAGAGTGCACCTCAAAAAATCTGGAGATAGAGCCTTCTGCCATGCTGCCCCTACTCTCTGGAACTCCCTACCACACCCAGTAAAGACAGCACCATCCCTGGAGCTATTCAAATCCAGACTGAAAAGCCACCTGTTTAGCCTGGCATTTCCAGATCTATAAAATTTCTTCCTCTGTACCACGATGGTCTGAGCCATGCTTATGCGCTTTGAGTCCCACGGGAGAAAAGCGCTTTACAAATGTTATTTGTTGTTGTTGTTGTTGTAAGGTAGCCGGGTGGGTAGCTATCCGGGTGGGGGGCCCGACTCCTATCCTCCCTCACTCACCTCGGGGCCCCCCTCCCGGTATGCGCGGCGGCCGGCGGGAGAGCAGAAAATACAGGAAGTCTCCGGCCAGGGCTGCAGCAGACGCTAGAGGCAGCTGCTGCTTAGTTTCCGATATGTCTCCAAGTCTGCTGCAGCCCCGGCCGGAGACTTCCTGTATTTTCCGCTCTCCCGCCGCATGAGGGGGGGGGCCCGAGGTGAGGGGGGAGGGGGGCCCGAGGTGAGGGGGGAGGACAGGAGTCGGGGCCCCCCAGGTTAAAAAAATAAAAGATAAAAAAAAAAAACCTGCAATACTTAATGGGCCCCTGAAGCAGCGGAACTTCAGGGGCCCTCGTGCGGCGGCACGGCCTGCACGGCCGTATGTCCGCCAATACACCCTCTCAAAGGAAAAAAAAGTGAAAATATCTGCCGGCTGCAGTTGGTTGAATTATATCATGGGGCATTGTGAGACATATTTATTAGTGCTTTTATTGTGCTGCTGCTTCCTTTAAACCTGTAGTGGTGACTTTTCATTTCATTTTTATTATTAGCTAGAATTTGTCACTGCGTTAGCAGTGTATAATGTGCTCTGGCAGGTGGTGGCCTATATATATATATATATATATATTTATATATATATATATATATATATAACAGGTAGAGACATAAAATCCTATATATAACCGTATAGAAAGCTTTTTACACCAGTTTATTTCTCTTAAAGTGTCACCCCTTTTACACACTATTTCATAGATCTGTACAGGCACTCGGTTGCAGAACTTTTTTTTGTGAATATAAGTTGTTCTTGATCAGCTGGTATCAAGTAAATATATTTTGAAGTGGGATTGCACTCTGAGAACTAAAATTCCAGTTACTACTTTTAGGTACATAAAAGTGCATTTGAAAGCATTCCCAAGCATCCCCTGCGTGTAAAACCATTAGGCCCTGTTTACAGCACTCAGTTGAATTGCAGAATAAATCTGGATGTTAACTCACTGCCATACAAGTCTACAGGCCTGTTTTAACTGATCATGTTATTCTAACTTCTTGCATGCAGGCTTTAAATTAATGTGTATGTCCAGTCTCCATTGCAGTTTAGACTTATTATAACTCATTAAAATGTGTTCGTTATGCAATTGATCACTGTAAACTAAGCCTCATTTTCACTGCAGAGGGCAGTACAGACTTGCTTATCTCTAGCTAATCGGCACTCAGGAGACTCTTTGCCTGTGTCTTCACTCTGCACCTCTCCTTTTCTGCTAGAGTGAGTTCTCCTTTTGCAGTGTGGCCGCGCAGTAGACATTCAAGTGCAGTGGCATGGAGCCTTCGTTCCGGCTTACTGCACATATGTGGGCGGGCTCGCGTGGCCACGATAGATGGAGAAGAGCTGCACGGCCCCAATGAGATTAGCAACAATGCGTTGTCACTAATCTTCGTGGGAGGGGCCCCGCTCAGCAACGGGGGACATTAGAATTGAGAGGGAAGCCTTAATAGGATCCTGAAGCTTCCCTCTCTTTAGGTAATTATCTAATTTCCTACCTGAGCTTTGGCTTTCAGAAAAGTGTATGTGGTTTGAAGGAGCATATTTCCTATTTATAGTGTAAGGGGGAAATGACTAATATGGTGTGTGGGTATATATTGAGACTTGCAAAGATAAGATATATATACGGTATATATCTATATATATTATCTTTGCAAGGCTCAAGAACCTCCTTTGATTCCTAATTGTGATGCTGCTGTATGAGTGCGTCTGTCAGCTCTTTCCAAAGTTCAGCTTTAAACCCCGAGGCTTGTGAATGATTCTTTCAATTTTCCCACTTAAATGTTAAGGAAGGAAATTAAAGCTCTGACATTTTTAGGTCAAACTCCATATTATTCACAAAGTGATGCCTAATTTTAAAAAGTATCTCACCGTTACCATAATAGTGAATTCTGATCTTATAATGGCTTTGTGCGTCAGGGAGACATCATGTTTTCGTGACACAAGTTGTCGCCATAGTAAAAGCAGTTCACAGCAATGTCTTCTTAATGTGAAGCTTTTCTGTAATGACGTTGGCTCCTTAGACTTATGTTATGAACAGGCACAGCTAAATTGAGTTCATTCCATTTTTTTTAGCTGCCAGGGTGGCCCAGTCATTTAGGCATGATAAACTGAACCATTTACATGATTTATTTCCACAATTTATGCAGTGCCACTGTATTCCTCAGTGGCTCTATTCACACCACAAAGGTGTTCATGATGTGATGTCCCTGTGCACACATAGAAGCACATATGCCCACTTTCTACAAACAATAAGGTCTCACACCAATTGAGGCAGTTTTCCACTGATGGTTCTGATGGTTGATAGGCAGTGAAATGCCTCTCAAACTCTCACAAACTGCTTGCTGCTGTCTGGCAACTGCTGCCTAATAACTGCTCACTGCTGTCTGGTAACTGCTTGCTGAGCACACAGTTCAACTGTCCATGGAAAAGAGGCCTAAATTATTATAAATACCTTTGCATTTATTTAAAGAGAACCTGAACTGAAAATAAAAAGTCAAAATAGCCATACACAGGTCATACTTGCCTCCCATGTAGTCTACTCCGCAATCTCTTTCTCCTCTCCTGCGTCCGATTTGTCCACTGTGATCAATGGAATTCTCCGTCCTCCATTTTAAAAATGGCAATTACTCCATAACAGCTTCCTGGTCAGCACACTGTTAAACTGTAATATCACCCACTTGAGGCATAGTTACATAGTTACATAGTTATTTTGGTTGAAAAAAGACATACGTCCATCAAGTTCAACCAGTACAATTGGTTAGGGAAACATGGACATTACCTTGCACATTCATTTGTAACTGACAGCTGCTGATATATAACTGACAGCAACTGGTATATTTCAGTTCTGACAAAATATTGTCAGAACTGGAAAGGATCATTGTTAGACAAAAATGGAGAGCTTCTGAGAGGAACTGACGGTGAGGTTAGTATGTAATATTCATTTGCAGCTACATCATGTGTTTATTTTAAATCATTTTACTCGCTTCAGGTTCCCTTTAAGGTGTAACTATAGTTAATATAATGTATTGTAATAATAATAATGCCAACATTTGTATAGCACTTTTCTGCTGTTGGACTCAAGGCGCTTGAGAGCTGCAACCAGTAGACCGCTCAGTAGGCAGGAACAGTGTGAGGAAGTCTAGCCAAGGACTCCTTACAGAATTGGTACTGGCTTACTGAACAGGAAGAGCTGAGATTCGGACCCTGGTCTCCTAAATCAGAGGCAGTGCCCTTAACCAGTATACTATCCAGCTACTGCTTAGTTAAAATTCCCATCTGCCCCAACAGGTTTGCCACCCCAGAAGAACTGTTAGTGGAAGTGTTTTAACAGATGATTTCCTAGCTCCGTTTTTTTCCCAATCACTAACTACAGTACATAAGACTAAGCAAACCCAGATCAGGGTTTTCTGCGCCATCGTTCCTCCTCCCCTAACCTCCCCATAGAAACAGACACACCACTCTGCTATAGCAGAGTGAGGCATCTGTACAGCACTCGACTTCCGAACTGTCTCCTATAGAATCAAGTCTGATCCCTTCAGGCAGCAACAATTGTGCATGTATACACACCTTTAACGTGTCAGCTTAGTCTTGCATAAATATGATCTGTTTATTGAATTAAAAGTACCATAAAATGAGACTAAAGCTTTAGTTAAAGCGGACCCAAACCAAACATTTTTTTAATTCAAAATATTTAGTTGCACCATTCTGACACATACAAATATAAATAAACACTCCTTCAAGCCTATGAGCATTTCAGTGCATGCTTTTCACCCTCCTCTTTGCATAACTAGGGTTATACAGGTGGCAGCCATTAGCAATTCCTCCTTTGCTGGACACCATCTACTCCACCAGTATGCTACATTATTTGCCGGCAATATGAAAGGAAGGGAGGGAGGGGTTCCTCCAATAAATGTCAAATATTTTATATTTGTCATCATGCAGCTGAAAAAAGGCTGCTATTTATTAGTATAATTTAGAAAATAGATTTTATTTCTGAAATTTGTATTTTTAGTTTGGGTCCACTTTAACAAAAACCTGTAGTCATTTGCTTCTGCTGATTAACTGCCACGTGTTTCCTTTGATTGGTCCTTATACTACCCCTGTGCCATGCATGTCACTACAGCCTTAAGTTACAAAATGGAAAACAGTTGAATAATAAGCGTTATATCAGTGCATTGCCATTTTAAGCTGATATTTGCATTTTGTTAGAACTAGTGTAGTGTCAGTAGAGAGAGCTTGGGCTGAGGACTGCTGCTGACTTGCCAGTTGTCATATCTTGTTCTAGGAATAAAATCAATAGTGCAGCATGTTTGTGTTATTGATCATGCAAGTTTTCTGTAATGAAGGGTATAAAAATCCAGGTATCTTCCACTGTCTCTTTAGTATCTGAGTTTTCCTGAATGATTCAGTGGAAATTCAGTAGCTTTGCTGCTCTCCACGTGTGCGCCTACATGCGAGTTACTAGGATATGTTTGCCTGCTGCACTTACCCTGATGCTCATGATAAGATGGTGCCATCCAGGATACACTATTCCATACAGGATTTCCATCATGTGCTTTTTATAGTTGTCATAAAAAAAAGATCAAAGCTGTAGATACGAGACAGAGGGAAGCTTTATCAAAGTAATTTGACTGTGAAAATAAATAATTAAGTCAGTTCACGTGGAGCCAAAGTATGTGACAGGCGACTGTGGAAAACTTGGCTTTAATAGGGTTTCATAGTCTCCTAATGGTAAATAGGCTCATAAATGTTCACTGATTGAATCAAAATTTGTTTTACAGCTTATCTGCAAATAATGGACTTACCTTGAAATACATTTGTTATCATTAATTTACTTGCATATAAAGCACTGACATGCTTTTGTGCAGCAACATACAGAGAACATTGACCCAATCATTTCACTCATTGGCCCTGCCAGAGGGCCTCATAATGTTCCTGCTACAGTGTAGGACAGTCTTTTTCAACCTTTTTACCCTGGAGGAACCCTTTAAATCATTTTTGGATCTCAGGGAACCACTTGATCAGTGGAGGGAGTGGGGATTTATTTTGCAGGAGACTTCTTTAAAATAAGGTGTTGCTATAAAGTATTAACTGTAATGGCCACCTTGTTTATGCCTCATTCCAAGTTTCTTCTCCATAGTGCGCCCTATTATGTAACCTGTCCACAGATCTCACCAGCACACCACAAGTTAAAAGCACATTATTTATTGTGCCAGTTTCCACAGTATTCCAACAATTGTTTCAGGGGCCGCGCAGGGTCCCCCTTCATCAAGGCATGTGGTTAACCCTGTGCGGCCCCCGAAACAATTGTTGGAATACTGTGGAAACTGGCACAATAAATAGCTATTCCATAAATTGTGAGGTAAGGTATTTCTAAGCATTGATCTATTTTAATCTTTGCTATGACTTCTAATTTGAGTCTTACTTGTTCACACCTCTAGATGAAATATCTCTGGAGTTTAAGCAAATATTTCCAGTAATTATTAGGTATGTCCAGAGGCGTAGCTAGGGTTTTCAGCGCCCGGGGACAAAGACTATTAATGCGCCCCCCAAAGTTAAGGTTGCGCGCCGCGCCAAAAAGGGGCGTGGTCACATAATAAATGTGGGCGTGGTTATGGGTGGAGCCAAATGTATATGGAGGTTAGCAGGCTCACGCTCACCCACCCTCCCTCAGGATGTACCTTCCAGCATGTTCCAAGACAAATTCAGCAATCATGAGCCCCCCCCCATCAAGACAAATTCAGCAATCATGAGACCCCCAACATAACCAACTCAGCAATCATGAGGCCCCCAACAAGACAAATTTAGCAATCATGAGGCCCCCAACAAGACAAATTCAGCAATCATGAGGCCCCCAACAAGACAAATTCAGCGATCTTGAGGCCCCCAACAAATCATGAGGCCCCCAACAAGACAAATTCAGTAACCATGAGGCCCCCAACAAGACAAATTCAGCAGTCATGAGTCACATAAATAGACAGCATTTCACATAAATAGGTAGAATGCCCCCTTAATATGGTAGACACCTCTCACCTGGCAGCAGTTCTCCAAAATACACTCAATCTGACGTGGTTCCCCAAAAATAGGTAGCCCCAGGTCTATAGTTGTCCCCAGAATAGGTGGCCAGCAGTATAGATGTCCCCAGAATAGGTGGCCAGCGGTATAGATGTCCCCAGAATAGGTGGCCAGCGGTATAGATGTCCCCAGAACAGGTAGCCAGGGGTAGAGATGTCCACAGAACAGGTAGCCAGGGGTATATGTGCCCAGTATATGTAGGCAGGGATATGTGTGCCCAGTATATGTAGCCAGAGGTATATGTGCCCAGTATATGTAGCCAGGGGTATATATGCCCAGTATATGTAGCCAGGGGGTATATATGCCCAGTCCATGTAGCCAGGGGGTATATATGCCCAGTCCATGTAGCCAGGGGGTATATATGCCCAGTATATGTAGCCAGGGGTATATATGCCCAGTATATGTAGCCAGGCGGTATATATGCCCAGTCCATGTAGCCAGGGGGTATATATGCCCAGTCCATGTAGCCAGGGGGTATATATGCCCAGTATATGTAGCCAGGGGGTATATATATGCCCAGTATATGTAGCCAGGGGGTATATATGCCCAGTATATGTAGCCAGGGGGTATATATGCCCAGTAGATGTAGCCAGGGGGTATATATGCCCAGTAGATGTAGCCAGGGGGTATATATGCCCAGTAGATGTAGCCAGGGGTATATATGCCCAGTAGATGTAGCCAGGGGTATATATGCCCAGTAGATGTAGCCAGGGGGTATATATGCCCAGTATATGTAGCCAGGGGGTATATATGCCCAGTATATGTAGCCAGGGGGTATATATGCCCAGTATATGTAGCCAGGGGGTATATATGCCCAGTAGATGTAGCCAGGGGGTATATATGCCCAGTAGATGTAGCCAGGGGGTATATATGCCCAGTAGATGTAGCCAGGGGTATATATGCCCAGTAGATGTAGCCAGGGGTATATATGCCCAGTAGATGTAGCCAGGGTTATATATGCCCAGTAGATGTAGCCAGGGGTATATATGCCCAGTAGATGTAGCCAGGGGTATATATGCCCAGTAGATGTAGCCAGGGGTATATATGCCCAGTAGATGTAGCCAGGGGTATATATGCCCAGTAGATGTAGCCAGGGGGTATATATGCCCAGTATATGTAGCCAGGGGTATATATGCCCAGTAGATGTAGCCAGGGGTATATATGCCCAGTAGATGTAGCCAGGGGGTATATATGCCCAGTATATGTAGCCAGGGGGTATATATGCCCAGTATATGTAGCCAGGGGGTATATATGCCCAGTATATGTAGCCAGGGGGTATATATGCCCAGTAGATGTAGCCAGGGGGTATATATGCCCAGTAGATGTAGCCAGGGGGTATATATGCCCAGTAGATGTAGCCAGGGGTATATATGCCCAGTAGATGTAGCCAGGGGTATATATGCCCAGTAGATGTAGCCAGGGGTATATATGCCCAGTAGATGTAGCCAGGGGTATATATGCCCAGTAGATGTAGCCAGGGGTATATATGCCCAGTAGATGTAGCCAGGGGTATATATGCCCAGTAGATGTAGCCAGGGGTATATATGCCCAGTAGATGTAGCCAGGGGTATATATGCCCAGTAGATGTAGCCAGGGGGTATATATGCCCAGTATATGTAGCCAGGGGTATATATGCCCAGTAGATGTAGCCAGGGGTATATATGCCCAGTAGATGTAGCCAGGGGTATATATGCCCAGTAGATGTAGCCAGGGGTATATGTGCCCAGTAGATGTAGCCAGGGGTATATGTGCCCAGTAGATGTAGCCAGGGGTATATATGCCCAGTAGATGTAGCCAGGGGTATATATGCCCAGTAGATGTAGCCAGGGGTATATATGCCCAGTAGATGTAGCCAGGGGGTATATATGCCCAGTAGATGTAGCCAGGGGGTATATATGCCCAGTAGATGTAGCCAGGGGTATATATGCCCAGAGTAGGTAGCCAGGTGTCCCCCTCCCTGCCTCCCCAGCAGGAGGGGAGCAGCGCAGAGAAGAGGGAGAGCTGCTCTCTCTCCCTCGCTGTCCCCTCCATTAATGTCCGGGTGCTGGCAGCGGCGGCGGGCGGAACTTACCTCCGTCTCGTCGCAGCGCGGATGGATCTGCCGCTACTCTGGTCTAGTCCAGACCAGAGCAGCGGCTGCGGGATCCGAACTTCCGGCCGGCGCTGGAGCGAGACGGAGGTGAGTCCCGCCCGCTGCGCCAGCACCCGGACAATAACGGAGGGGACAGCGATGGAGGGAGGGAGAGCCCTAAGGTGAGAGAAGGGGGGGAGATGGCCCCCTTCTCCACCGTCCGCATAGCTCTCCCTCTTCTCTTCTCTGCGCTGCTCCCCTCCGCAGAAAAAAAAAAAAATCAGCTCAGCTGGGCGCCCTTAGGGACCCGGCGCCCGGGGGCACTTGACCTACCCCGACCCCCCCTAGCTCCGCGCCTGGGTATGTCAAAGGGACAGGTCTCCATTATGTATAATCTTTTTGGCAGCTTATTTTTATAATGTTAATACAGTTATTTTTAAAAATGTTATTTTTATACAGTTAATACAGTTAAGCCACGATAACTTATCTTTATTCCACTTCTGTAGGTCACTTTTAGTTGGTTCCACGGTTCAAGATGGACCCACAGTGTAAGTTGGAGCCACAGTGTTTCCACTATGTACAAAAGAGTATTTGTGGAAACACTCATCCCAGAATGTAGGACCCTATCTTCCATGTTTCTCAGAATTCAGACATCTGATATTCAGTTCTGGCTTCTGGAAGCATAGGCTGCAGGGTTTTTGTGTTCATCTTCTGCCTCCTCATCCCATGGTCCTGAAGTCCTGCTCCAGTCATTTCTCACCTCCCCCTTGGTTTTTTTTTTTAGGTAAATCCTTTTCCTGTCCTTGAGAATGTCAGACGTGGGTGTGGGTATTGTTAACTTTAAGCAAGCACTGCATGATTGTGCAAGTATATACACACACTACTTACACAAAGCAAGCTGGGTCCATGGATTTATGCTGTGAGCCTCTGATAACTGCAGCCCCAGGTTGCTGCTCTGCTATCAATGTTGCATGCCTTCTAAGATGCCTTTCTCACCTTAAATGTAAAGAGTGGTAATGTTAGTTACCATGGCCTTTTTGTCAGCTCAAACCAATCTGGCCATTCTCCTCTGACCTGTCTCTTCAACAGCCATGCACTAGATATTTTCATACCATTGTGAGTAAATTATAGAGACCTCAATAAAATTGATTTTTTTTTAGTTGTAGAGACCTTTCAAAATGAGAATTACAGGAAATCAGCAGTAGGAGAAATACTCAGGCTCATACCATCCATTTTCCCCTATTACAGTATTTGACATGAACATAAACTAAAGCTCCTCATGTGTATCTGCATGATTTTATGGATTGCACCACTGCGGCAGGATTGGCTGATTATATGAATGTATAATTAAAGAGACACTGAAGCGAAAACAATATATGATATAATGATTTGTATGTGTAATACAACTAAGAAATAAAACATTAGGAGCAGAGACATACGTCTAATATTGTTCCAGTACAGGAAGAGTTAAGAAACTTCAGTTGTTATCTATGCAAAAGAGCCATTGAGCTCCATGACTTCAAAGCCCGCAGAGAGCTCTGTCTTCTGAAGCTTGTTATCTCAACTATCAGTCATTGCAATTTCTTTTTCTCTCCAGAGGACAGTTTAAAAGTTCACTGGCCTTTTCTGTAAAATCATTTAGAATGCTGCGTAGTGTGTAAACTGCAAATATTAGAAAATTATGCAATGTTATAAAAAAAACCTATATAACTGAAAATAAAAATATGATAATATTCTCTTTGCTACTAATGTTCTACTAATTAATTAATTTTTTTCCGCTTCATTGTCCAGGCATAGTGCTCATTAAGTGTGCCACACCATAGCCAAGTTTGATAAAATCTTTAATGTAAGGATATAAAACTAATTAGCCAGGTTACATGTTTGCGGAAATTGCTGTTGGTGCAGTTACATTTAAAGATGCTTAATATGCAAGGAGTATATAAGAGCTCTTATGCATCTGGAATTGTGGAAGATACACAAGGCTACACTCCTCTGACCTTGGCCACTTTAGCGATACATGGGGGAAATGAAGCACAGTTAGAAAAGAACAGTGTAATCAGCGCGCCAAATTGCCCTTTGCCCACCTATTAATACCAGAGAGAAGAGTCTGCACACTAATAAGTATCTTTATTAGCCATGACTATCAATATACATCAGAAGCAACAAAAGAGGAATAGCTGTTTGATGCACACAGCTTTATCCGTGTGGACACTGCTCACTGAGGTCAGTCATGTTTGTAAATAAATATTATATTTACTCAGTATGAGAGATCATAACACTATATAATGAATATTAAAGTGTCACTGTCGGACATAAAATCAAAAATTAATTCTTTATTTTTATCTGGTAAACAAGAAATAAGGATGCTAACTAGGCAAACCAGAAGTTAAAATCACTATTACTTTTCTTGTTGATAAATGATCATTCCCTAGTTTACCTGACTCTTATTTGGTACACACAAAATTTGGTACGCAAAAAGGAAGTTGCAGGGCATACTGGGTTGTCCTTTTTTGCTTCTTTATTTCCCCTCAGACTTAAAGTGTACCAGAGATCATTAAAAAAAAATAAAAAATTATACATACTTGGGGCTTCCTCAAGCCCCATCCGCTCCAATTGCTCCCACGCCACCGTGCTCCGCTGTCCACAGCTACAAGAACCGGGTCCCGTCACTGCCGTAAGTCGAAGCCAGTCTAGCGTAAGAGAAGTGCGCTGTTTGCGTATCTCTCTAGCAGCCGATAGAGAGATACGTATAGAGGGTGCACTTCTCCTGCGTAGGCTGGCTCCGAAGACATCAGTGACGGGACCCGGTTCTTGTAGCTGCGGGCAGCGGAGGACGGCGGTGTGGGAGTGATCTGTGCATATGGGGCTGGAGAAAACCCCAGGTATGTATAATTTATTTTTATTTATTTGATCTCTGAGTCCCTTTAACTAATGCAACCTGATTTGCTGAAGCCTCATTCCTTCTTGTTTTCCCCTCCCACACCTCTGTTCCTCTCTGATTGGCCAATATTTCTCATGCTGAGACATTGCACTTTCTATAGTGAAGGGCGGGCCATGCATACACAATCAGGCAGAGGAGAGTAAGGGAGGAAATGGCATAAGGATTGGCTTCAAAATAGCCACACTTTAAATGGGAAATGCTAAGAAGGATTTTCTCTTTTTTTACTGTAGAAAAATAACTAAAATCAAAACACAAACAGTGCAATACAAATGTTATATAAGTAGAGCAAGTATTTATCTACTTATATATGTGTCTGTGTGTGTGTGGGGGGGGGGGGAGGTTCTGAGATAGTATGGCTGACAGCTCCTCTTTAGGAACAATCATAAGAAAAAGATGGAAGTAGGCAAAGCAAAAAGGAAGTGGTAGGGGAGAGAGGGATGAAACATGACAATATAGCGGGACACCAAAAACATAGCAAGCCACTGAAGTATATTTGTAAACAACTAAACAAAATGGAAAATAGTCCTGTAAGGCTTTAATCATATAATAGTGTATTCAGCATAAACACACAGTAATGACAACCCTTAGGTCTGTTCCACACTTAAAAAACATGTAAAACATTCATAAGGCTCTGACGTAATACGGAAAGAATGGTAACAGTTATTTTTTTTACTCGCACTTATCAATGATTTAAAACGTTTTAGTTTCCAGCTCGTACAATGTCAATGACAAGCTGCATCTGCTTGGTTTTTATGGGCAGCACCGATACTTTCCTCCAGTTTTTGTTGATACATTTCAGGTATTGTAGTGGTCCATGAACATTGCAAGAGCATAAAAGACCTGTAGCTGCCATGGTACTTATGCCTTTAGTGTGTTTTATGTATTTTCTACAGGTTGTACACAACTTAACTGGGCTGTTTTACTTTTTCTTCGAATGTTCCTCACATCTACTAGTACTTACACTACATAATACATACATACATAGACATAAGATAATAGTAGGGATTAGATTGTGAGCTCCTTTGAGGGACAGTTAGTGATAAGACAATATATGTACTGTACAGCGCTGCGTAACATGTCGGCGCTATATAAATACTAAATGATAATAATAATAATAATAATAATCTACTGGTTATAAAGTGGGTGACTTTTTGTGATTCTGTCTACTCAGGAAGGCAGGACAGACATTCACCCTCCTCCTGTGAAATGCAGAACACACGCCCACGGACATCTTATGCAATTCAAAGTGGATGATTCACGGTCCCTGTGGATTTACCTTCACTTTGCTGCTTGCTGATAGGCATGAAGTTTGGCCTTTATCCAATTAACTTTCTTCCCGGGGATTTTCTCCCAGGAGATAATTTTTTGCACAGTACTGTTCTGTCTGTTCCTGCAAACGGAATGCAAGTATGGGGAGTCTGGATCGAAAAGCAGCATGGGAACAAAAAAAGTAGACAATGAGATGTGCCCCTTTAAGTGCATAGGATGCCCATGCGAGTGCTTTCTTTGAAATCCAGGAACATCCATATGAAGAGAACAAGTGCGATCTCTGCTAGAGAATGTGTTTGCACTAGTGGAAATGGGTAAAAGTCCCAAATTAGGCTGCGCTCCAGGGCCAAATAGCTAAAAAGTCACAACAAAACCTGAGAAATGTCCACCATCAGCAACAAGAGTCTCTTTGTCTGTGGCTTGTTGGATCCTTCTGGTTTTCACTGTTAGACTCCGCTCAGGACCAACACGTCATGTGAAAAAATGAAAGAGAGGGTATATAGTGTAAAATCTTACGGCTGTTTTTTGTTCACCACCACCTTTCCCTTATACTATTATCCGTGTTGTTATATTACTATTAGTACACCTCCTGTGGGCACCGCAGCACACCCCCACCTTGTGTGCACTCACCCAGTAATCCTCCTTAGATCTCCGGAGGTAAGATTGATAACATGTGGGGAATGCAAACTGCAGGACTCCAATTCCAATCCACAACACTATAACTGAGAAAAGTCTATATAGTGTAAAACCATTTATTTATAAAACGATAAAAATCAGACCGCACTCACAACTGGCTGACTTGGGAATAGCGCATATAACAACGTTGGGTCCCCGGTGACCACTCCGTCAATAGCTGCCTTATATCCCCTCGTCACCGCTTGCCTGGTCTGCTACTTCCGCATCTGCCGACAGCGTCTAGCATAGCGTAGGAGTCTATATATTGGCCCAACCGATGTGTAATAGAGCCAACCCCACTCAAAATTGGACGCCCCGGTGGTTCAGTTAAACTTGGGTGATTACTGGGTGAGTGCACACACGGTGGGGGTGTGCTGCGGTGCCCACAGGAGGTGTACTAATATTAATATAACAACACGGATAATAGTATAAGGGAAAGGTGGTGGTGAACAAAAAACAGCCGTAAGGTTTTACACTATATGCCCTCTCTTTCATTTTTTCATATGACGTGTTGGTCCTGAGCGGAGTCTAACAGTGAAAACCAGAAGGATCCAACAAGCCACAGACAAAGAGACTCTTGTTGCTGATGGTGGACATTTCTCAGGTTTTGTTGTGACTTTTTAGCTATTTGGCCCTGGAGCGCAGCCTAATTTGGGACTTTTACACATTACTATCACACATCAGATGGTTTAAAGCACGCACCACGTATTTGTGAAGTGTCCAATACTTTCCCTAAGCGCAATTTTTCTGTGTTTTACTTTTACTTTTGGTGTTTATAATTATTGCAGCTATGAAGAATGGTATTGATATATTTGAATTGAGAAGGCAGAGAATGGTAGATCTTGATGAAATTTTTAATGAGAATATATCCAGTCTGGTGGATTTGGATGGAGATTTTAAGGCGCTACACTCAGTAATGAGTAGAGAACAGCAAACATGGTGGGATATAGCAACCTTAGAGAAATATCACAAGGAACAAATTGTACCTAAGAAAATTAGATGGGATCTTACTCCCGATGATGGGGAGGATACCGAGGAAAACTCGGTGGAGTGGGAGGAATTTTTTACTAAAAGTGGGTTAGAATTAATGAAGATACTGATTAAAAGAAAAAATGGTCGGCTTGAAAGGTTGGGTAAGGAAATTGAACAAATTAGATTAAAAATAGAACCCCATAAAACCACTGGGATATATAAAGTAAAGTCAAAAAAATTACAGGAACAACTGTCCAATAGTGAAAAAAATATCATCACCGATAAACAACGGAAATTTTCAAGGGACTTAGATGCACATAGGAAAAAAATAGCATATAAGTGGCAACCTATAGTAGCGAAGAGAATAGATGATAAGAAAAAAGCCACAATAAGCCACATGGAGGTAGCTGATCAACAAATCCCTGAATCAAATGGGGGGACTGGTAGCAATCAAATTTCCAGTAATAATTCAAACCAGGCTAATGGTAATGGTGGTAATCCACAAATAGTCCAAAACATACCCAGAACGGGGAATCTAGCGAATCAGATATATTCATACCCAAAAAGAGGGGGAAATAGGGGGGGAGAGGTGCTTATGGGAATGGACCCCAGGGAAATGTCCCCCATCCTCAGGAACATTGGAACAATGGAAGGGGTGGAATAATGAGGCAGTATTCCCAAAAAGAAACTCATAACCGTTTCCAGCTATTGTATGAAAACCGAGAGATTGATCATCCCCATTTTTTAGCCCCACGCCCCAGATATTGGAGGGAGGATTGGAGAGAGGGAAGGGGGGAACCATGGGAAGACCCACAAGGTACACCAAGAAAAAGAGGAGCAGAAGGGGGTGTAGAGCTGGGAAGAGGGAACAAGAGAAGAAGACAGTGAGGGGAAAAGGGGTGTCCAATCTGAGTGGTGTTGATCTAAACCGGAAGGAAATACAGTTATTGGACCAAGGCCTAAAATATGCCCCCAAAAAAGGCTTGAATAAGTTTCAGACTTTTATCGATGTTCATAAGTACACTAGGAAATTGAATATTAAAAAATATTTCATTCAGAAGGAAGGACCTACAGGTAGAGTAAATCAAATATCTAAATTTAGGAACGTTTCAGTATTCAACCCTCAGGATTCATCTAATCTGAATGCTGTAGAAATCTTTAAGGATAGAGTGTTATGTGATCTAAAGAAAATCAAAAGTAAGAAACAAAGTCAGGAAAAAAGTACAGTGGAAAGTTTAGTAAAGGATAAAGACCTGGTGATTCGCGCAGCGGATAAAGGGGGTGGAGTAGTGGTATTACGGAAGGACCAGTACTTTAAATGCTGGATAGGCTGGTCTATGACGAGTTGACATATGAAAAATTAAGGGGTGACCCTACAGTAAAAATTAAACGGGATTTAACATTGATGTTAGATGAGGGCCTAATGAATGGTTTGGTTGATAGAGCCATTGTGGGATTCTTGGTACCTTCTGCACCTAGGGTCCCGGTGGTTTACCAGCTACCCAAAATTCATAAAAGTTTAACTGAACCACCGGGGCGTCCAATTTTGAGTGGGGTTGGCTCTATTACACATCGGTTGGGCCAATATATAGACTCCTTCTTACAACCTAGTGTTCAGAGGTTGCCACGAATTTTACTCGACACAAAACATACTGTACAAATATTGGAACAATTGGAGATAGAGGGAGATGTATTGATGGCTACGGCGGATGTTGGGTCATTATACACCAACATCCCACATAATGAAAGCATAGAGGTGGTACGTTCTTTTTTGATAGAGGACAGCGATTTATCGGCCCCATTCATAGGATTCTTAACGGATCTATTGGAGTTTGCGTTGAAGAATAATTACTTTTGGCATAAAAGGGGATTTCTTTAGACAGATCTTTGGCTGTGCCATGGGCTCGTCCTTCGCGCCCAGTTTAGCAAATATGTATATGGCACGATGGGAGGAGGAAGCCATACAAATAGGGGGAGAAAGAATGTTATTATGGCGTAGGTTCATAGACGATCTGCTGATCTTCTGGGCGGGAGATGAGGTGAGTTTCTGTGATTTTATCAAGGAGATCAACCAGATAAGGCCCAACATACAATTGACAGCCGAATGTGGCCAGACACATATCCATTTTCTAGATCTGGACATCTATAGGGACCAATCGGGTTTTAAGACTAAATGTTTTTTTAAGCCGACGGACCGAAACGGTTTTTATTAATACAAGTAGTTGCCACCACCCACAGTGGCTGAAAGGAGTCCCAAAGGGACAATTCATGCGAGTTTTAAGGAACTGCTCAGATCTATTTTGAACAATCGGATGTCATTAAATCCAGATTTCTGGAAAAGGGATATGAGGAAGGTTGGCTGGATAGAATACAACAAGAAGTAGCAGAAGTTGATCGGGAGGCACTGGTCTTAGGAGATAGAAGAGGTGGTGGGGGAGAACAAAGACCCTTTGCCTTTATCTCAGAATTCTCCTCTCAGTTTAAACAGATGGAAAAAAATTTCCAAAGACATTGGAGTATCCTTCAGGGTGATCACATCCTTAGGGATGTACTTCCAGATAGGCCTTCCTTTATATATAGAAAAGCCCCTAATCTAAAAAATCTTATCGCACCAAGTTGTGTGGCCCCTCCGGAAAAAAAGCAGTTAGTAGGCTGGCAGACCCCTGCCTTTTTCCCCTGCAGGGGTTGTAAATGTTGCAGAGAATCGAATGGTGAAAGAAGGGTAAGTATTCAATCAAATACAAATGGTAGGGTTAACAAAATCAGACAGTTTATCACTTGCGCCACGTTAGGTGTGATTTATGTGGTATGGTGTAACTGTGGCCTGCAATATGTAGGCCGCACCACTAGGCCACTAAAGGAAAGGATAGGAGAGCATATAAACAATATTAAAAAAGGATTTGAACAACATAGCCTTTCTATTCACTTTAAAGTAGAACACCAGTGTGATCCAAGACAGATGTATTTCTGTGGGGTGGAAAAATATATAGGTCCCTGGAGGGGATATAATAAAGTTAGAGAGATTTCGAAAAAGGAGGGAATGTGGATTTTTAATTTGGAAACATTGATACCGGCTGGTCTAAATGCTGATTTTGATGTGAACTGTTTTATAAGGAACGATTAAGAAATGATGAGAGGGATGATGTGTTTGGGGATATTAATGAAATTATGTGAATGACCACTCTGACAATATCAGCTGAGAAGTGCGTTTTTTTCGGCCAGGTTCTTGTACTAAGAGTCCTATATTTTTTAGTAAAATAAAAATATTTTTTATACATATCAGTGGAGTTAGGTTAGGAAAGGTGAATTTGGGTTCCATAGGATGTACGGTTGTTTGTGATATGTATTAGCAAAACTAAGAGTAGTGGGAGCAAAAGGAAAGTATAAGTATATGAGGACGCGCATTCAATACGGAGTTCTTTATTCCGTGTGTGAAACTTAAGGTTCGCATAAACACCCTGATGCGTTTTTTATTGCGGAGATATAGTGAGAAGGAAAAATCTAAGTATGCGCACATGCGTACTAAAAACCTGGTTGCTCACTGTGTGAGCCCAGTGTGGGAACAATAAAGTTATTCGTAAAGGGGGAAGAGTGAACTCACACTATATGAACAGCCGACGGAGCGTCTAGCATCAGCCCCTGATGAGTCATACTTATGACGAAACGCGTAGGGCGGAGCTACGCTAGACGCTGTCGGCAGATGCGGAAGTAGCAGACCAGGCAAGCGGTGACGAGGGGATTCAAGGCAGCTATTGACGGAGTGGTCACCCGGGGACCCAACGTTGTTATATGCGCTATTCCCAAGTCAGCCAGTTGTGAGTGCGGTCTGATTTTTATCGTTTTATAAATAAATGGTTTTACACTATATAGACTTTTCTCAGTTATAGTGTTGTGGATTGGAATTGGAGTCCTGCAGTTTGCATTCCCCACATGTTATCAATCTTACCTCCGGAGATCTAAGGAGGATTACTGGGTGAGTGCACACAAGGTGGGGGTGTGCTGCGGTGCCCACAGGAGGTGTACTAATAGTAATATAACAACACGGATAATAGTATAAGGGAAAGGTGGTGGTGAACAAAAAACAGCCGTAAGGTTTTACACTATATGCCCTCTCTTTCATTTTTTCACATGACGTGTTGGTCCTGAGCGGAGTCTAACAGTGAAAACCAGAAGGATCCAACAAGCCACAGACAAAGAGACTCTTGTTGCTGATGGTGGACATTTCTCAGGTTTTGTTGTGACTTTTTAGCTATTTGGCCCTGGAGCGCAGCCTAATTTGGGACTTTTACACATTACTATCACACATCAGATGGTTTAAAGCGTGCACCACGTATTTGTGAAGTGTCCAATACTTTCCCTAAGCGCAATTTTTCTGTGTTTTACTAGTGGGAATGGAGCAACCATGAACTACATAGTAAAAAAGGTTCTTTGCAATCTACAAAATACAAACATTTCCAAAACTGGATTGAGACACCTGTAGTGTGAGTAGCCATTACTGTAGATCACCACATCGTTGTCAGATTGAACAGCACTTTGACCTATGAAATTTTATACACAAGATATCCTTTACTGTGAGGGATAACATACAACATGGTTTAGATACCTCATTTTTTGAAGAGATTGTCTTTCACTTCTCATATTCCCATAGCAGAGACACGAGATACAGGAAAGAAGCGGAAATCAACATAAGGCCCCACTGGGGAACTTATCGCCAACTCCAGCTGACAACATTCAGTTTAGGAATGCTTCCTCTCTCTCCCCACAACAAGTGTCATACTACTGGAAGAGAGGGAAAAGCACTTCACATGAGACAGAATCAGTATACAAAAGCTTCACAAGAGACAGAGACAGTACACAGCTGACAGAGGTTCTAATACTTCTCACACATTCCACAACTAGAAAAAACTACTTTCCACCTCATTT
This sequence comes from Hyperolius riggenbachi, assembly GCF_040937935.1. Lineage (NCBI taxonomy): Eukaryota > Metazoa > Chordata > Amphibia > Anura > Hyperoliidae > Hyperolius > Hyperolius riggenbachi. The sequence continues at coordinate 89,284,224 of NC_090656.1, forward strand.
GCACTTTGTAAATGTGCAATGCTGTTCACACTTCCCAGGGTGCTGAAACTACTCTCACTTGTGTCATTAGGACACCTCAGCATTTCACCAGGATGTGTAATATCAAATCTGACAAAGGTCAACTCTGACATGCTGCTAGCACCGCTTCCATCCATTATCCTGAAGGCAGAGTGAGGAAGTGACTGTCTCCATATTGTCTGATCAGGTTTACATCTGAAAAAGGTTGATCAATTCTAAAGGCCAAACTAATGTATCTTTGATGTGGCACAACATTATTTCAGGGCCAGTTTGCATAAGCAAAAACCTTCAGACAATATTCACAAGCCTGTCAGTAAAAACACTGACCAGGATTCTGTGAACCATTTTCTTAAAGGGAACCTGAACTGAGTAAAATTATTTAAAATAAACACATGATGCTCCTGCAAGTGAATATTATATACTTACTTCGCCGTCAGTTCCTCTCAGAAGCTCACCATTTTCCTGTTAGAATGATTCCTTCCAGTTCTGACAAGATTTTGTCAGAACTGAAATATGTCAGTTGCTTTCAGTTATATATCAGTTGTGTCAGTTATAACTGAAAGGACAACTGATGAGCAAGGTAATGACTATGTTGCCTTATGGCTCAAGTGGGCGATATTACAGTTTAACAGTGTGCTGACTAGGAAGCTGTTATGGGGTAAGGCCTATTGCACACTACATGCGATTCCGATTTTTTTTTTAATACAATCTGATTTTTTATTCTGATTTAAAAATGTAGCAACACGCAGTACTTTTTTAATCGGAATAAAAAATCAGATCGTATAAAAAATTGGAATCACATGTAGTAATTAACGCCACTGGGACTTTTGCAGGGGCAGGGTGACCCATTTTTCAGATTTACCCTGAACCCCATTTTCCTTGTGCCTTAATTACGCCTTCTGGCTACCTAATACTATAGGAAGGCACATCTGGTACCCTAATACTATTTGGGACACATCTGACTTATTTGGGGGTGCGTCTGGATACCCAATACTACTTTTGAAGAATTTGTTGGTGGCATTGCGATCTTTGGCAGCAGTTCTGCCAAAAGAGGGAGGGGGGGGGGGGGAACTAAAGTCTAGTGTCGCTCAGGGTGTTGTTAAACCTAAGGCCGGCCCTGTGGCCACTCCTTCAGTCCTAATTGTATAAAATTTCCATCCCTATGTCTTTAGAGCTGTTGACAGGTATCTTCCTGTTTATGTGCACATCTTATTTTCCACCTTCACTCTATTGTTCTTTTTTTAGTTTCTGTGTTTACAGTTTACCAACAAGAAAATTGCCTTACTAGCCTAGCTAATCCCACTCTTTAACTGAGCTGCACTGATTAGCTACAGGCATAAACAATTCATTTTTCAAGGTTCATCATCTTCCTCCCTGATTCCATCAATGCACCTTGCTTTTCAACCCAGGAACAGTGATTTGGATACACACTTGCCATGCAGACAGGATGTTAACCCCCTCCTTCTCTTGCATAACTCTTTTGTATTAAGCAGTTTCATGCTGATCCATTGGCCCTGTGCAGAGTTAATTTCAGACTGAATATATAATGGAAAGCAGGTGGCCAGATAAAATCTCTATTATTCATACTTGTTTAGACTTTTGGCAATTAACCTTCTTTTTCTACACTATAATTATTCCTTGTAAGTCATTGCCAGTGGCACAATATGATAATTAAATGTGGATTTAAACTGCATCTTCTGAAACGGATTCTGAAATTTGAGTAAACAGTTTGGATATTATCGTAGCTGTCCACTGATTTTCTAAGAATTGTTAAAGAGTAAAAAAATTGTGAATGAGAAGACACAGCAAATATTGTGCAAAAGGAGTACATGAAAAAATACGTGGATGTGGTTCAACTCCTGCCACATCATTAAACAAAGAAAGGGTGCTATTGTTTTCAGTATATTGGTCCTCCTGCCATGGAGTATCACTTGCTTATATACCCCTCATCACTCCCACTTTCAGAACAGAACAACTGTTTGGCTGCAGCTATACAACATTCGTTCTGAAAATGGTCACTGTAACTTTGGAATGTCAAACTCCAAAATTGAGCTCTGGGACCAAGTCACAGGCCAACCTCAATGCCTACTGGCCACCTCTATCCATTATAAAGTCCCCTGGTGTCTAATAGCCCCCTCCATTACCTATACAGTCCCCTGATGTTAAAGGGAACCTTAACTGTGGGCCCAAAAAAAATTCACTTACCGGGGGCTTTACCCATCCTTGTGCAGCCGTCCTGTGCCCGCGCCAGTCCTTCGGTGCCCTCCGGTCTCCCTCCGCTGCTAAGTTTCGCTTTCGGCCGACTGCCAGTCGTCCTCCAGCAAAGCCTCCTCTTCTTCCGCATTCCCTGTCGTAAAGAGCCGTAAAGCGCGTCCGCATGACGCAAAACAAGCAGAGCGCGCGCATAACACCCGCGCAGCAGAACGTCACATGCGGAAGTGACTGATTTCACTTCCGCATGTGACGTACTCCGTGCGGGTAATATGCGCACTCTGTTTGCCTCAGTCGCCGCGATCTGAGAGGTCTGAGCTGTGAGGCAGCGGCCGCGGGGACACAGGAGAGGCCACACAAGAGGGAGCAGGCATGGTGCCCATAGCGCATGCCATGCCTGCATCTCGGAGAGAGGAGCGGGCCGCAAAAGGAGGCCCGGCGGGCCGGATGCGGCCTGCGGGCCGCCAGTTGGACAGCGCTGCCCTAACTCATTGAGTGTTTAGGGCGACAGAAATAGGCATAGCTTTATGGCTGAGTCACATGGGCTTTCGGCAGTATCACGTTCATGCAATGCTAGAAACTTTTCTGCAATCACATACTGCAGTCATTTGAATAGATATCGCTTGAGCGCCACAATGGCCACGTTTCATGCTCATGTGAACTATCCCTTAAAGGGATACTGTAGGGGGGTCGGGGGAAAATGAGCTGAACTTACCCGGGGCTTCTAACGGTCCCCCGCAGACATCCTGTGTTGGCGCAGCCACTCACCGATGCTCTGGCCCCGCCTCCAGTTCACTTCTGGAATTTCTGACTTTAAAGTCAGAAAACCACTGCGCCTGCACGCCCGTGTCCTCGCTCCCGCTGATGTCACCAGGAGTGTACTGCGCAGACACAGACCATACTGGGCCTGCGCTGTGCGCTCTTGATGACATCAGCGGGATCGAGGACACGGCAACGCAGGCGCAGGGGTTTTCTGACTTTAGAGTCTGAAATTCCAGAAGTGAACCGGAGGCGGGGCCGGAGCATCGGTGAGTGGCTGCGCCAACACAGGATGTCTGCGGGGGACCTTTAGAAGCCCCGGGTAAGTTCAGCTCATTTTCCCCCGACCCCCCTACAGTATCCCTTTAACCTGTATACAGACGTATGGTAGTTCTTAGCAGAGGAAGCTGGTGGGGGCTGCCTCAGCCAAGGATCTAGCATGTGCACAGCAGTCCCCGACCCCCCCGATGCATCGGTAATCGTTTCACCATGGCTGATTGACTTGACTGAGGGCATTGTTCTTTCTCTCTCCTGACCCTCTTTGCCGTGCGCTGCTCCCAATTCCAGCTGGGCAACATTAGTCATACGTGTGTACCATTTTAAGGCCAGGTGCCCACTTAGAGCGATTCAGAAATCACTCACGATATCTGAATCAGGGAAGTACCACAATTTGCTCTGGGTCAACCACAAAATTGCAGCAGACAGCGCTTTTGGGATCGCTCCGCAGCCGCAACACTGCTGTGAAACCATCACCATAGGGTTCCATTGGGGCAGCATGCACAGTACAGAGCCACTGGTCTTTGGAAGCCCTTGGGGACAGGAGAACTTCTGAGGGCTTCTGGGGGCAGCAAATTTGAACCAGGGACATCGCTGGAACATGGACACCAAAAGAGAGCCCAGAGAAGGCTCTATAAGACCCAGAGCCTTCCCTCTCCATAGGCACATTCATAATGTGTGAAAATATCAACTAGGAGAAAACTAAGGCGAAATTGAATCATAGCCTATTTATTATAATAAATAGTTGTTTTTTCAGCATTCATCTGAATGCATCGTGTTTTCTTTAACATTTAATTATTTGATTTGGTACTAAAATAGTTATTTAAATATGTATTTTTTTTAATCAGGGAAACATGAAATGTTAAGTTTGAAAATGTGAAATATCCCATGTGACTAGAGCAGACGGAATTCCAAAACAAATTAGACTAAAAATGTTAATTTATGGCAGCTGGGAGATTGCATTTACTGACATTGCAGCCTAATATGTGATTTGGCTAAATAAATGTACAGAACACTGCCCAATGAGCAGAAAGCTGAAAGGGAAATCAAGGGTCATTATAAAATGGCCTTAAACATAGCTGCATGCTGTAGTGATCTTTTATGTAATTTAAAGGGAACTGTAAAGGATATGATGAGTAAGGATGATCAAAGGGATGCAAATTCTTCCGAGTTTATGCAAAATGTTTTATGCAAATATATGCAGCTTAAAAAGGACCAATCAATTTAAACCTGGGTTTAAATTAATTTGGCCATTTTCAAACTGCATACATTTGCATAAAAATGCATACATTTGCATCAACTCGGAAGAATTTGCATCTTATTGATCATCCCCAATGATGAGATAGACACGTGCATGTACAGTGGCAAAACATACAAATAACTAGGCTGTGTTCCTTTTCTTCTTTTTCTGTCTGAAAGAGTTAACATTCAGCTATGCAACTGACAGTTTCTGTGAAGTCGGGGCACAGTCAGAGCCTTCACTGAAATGGAATTACCGCAATAAAGCACTTTCCCGCAGAGAAGGGCTTCTGAGAGCAGGAAATCGATAAGGACGGTCAATGGTTATATATTTTAGCTCCTTGAGACACAGAAACACAGTGTCATTGAGCAGAGACAAAACAAAAAATCGACTTTTTTTATTTTTAAACATAACATAAAACTGTGGGATATCTGGAAGCAAAAAAGTCATTTGTAGGAGTAGGAAGATATATAAAGTTGTTTCTTTCATCAATTTATTTTTACTTAACGTTCATTTGAATGCCTTTGAAAAATCTTTTATTTTAATTTCTGCTTGCAGCCAGCTAGGAATTTGCTGAATGGACGCAGTGAACTTAATCACTCATGTTTGCAACCTTAGCAACACCACTCAGTATACACTGTTGGAGTACTGTTACCATGATACTGTAATGAAACTCCCTATTTGCTCTAGCAGGAAATAGCTGTATAGGCTACATATTTTCAACACCAGGACAAATGCATTGACTGCCAGCAAACATTGATACAAATAGCTGAGTTTCTGTTAGAAACCTTGTGGAATGTGTATATTTTAGGTGCATATTGACACAAAGTAATCAAGCTGTAATAATGTTGCTCCTGCCTAAGCCCCTGCTTGCTGTGACATAAACCACCCTTATCTTCTGCTTCCATGCCTATATGATATGGGTGGCATGGTGGGTAGCACTCTTGCCCTATGAGAACCTGAGAATCCAGGTTTCAATCTTGTCCAGAGCACCGACTGCATGGAGTTTGTAAGTTCTCTAAATTTTCACATGGATTTTTCTCAGTAGGATTTATACTTTATGTGCCCCTAGGCCAAGTATGTTGTGGCTCCCCTTTCTTGTGCAACAGCGCCCCTCACATTCCATGTGCAGCCCCCTCTTCCATGTGTATCATCCATGTACTGTAACCCTCTTTCATAAACAGCTACCTTGGGCATCAGTTTCCTTTTTTCCATGGGTTGCTCCCCATTTTCAGCCCCCTCTTTCATATGTAGCAACCCCTCTTTCATGTTCAGATGACCCATTGGTCAGCAGCCACCCATTGGTCATGCCTTTGTGGTATTTCCAAAAATCTGGCCCTGCTCCGTAACAAAGTTTCCTTTCACATTCAAAGCACATACGCTGTTTGGTCCTCCCCCCTTCACCAACAGGTCTTAGACTATGACAGGGACATTGAACTAACACTGTGGTGGAGATTTGATTGTGAGCTGCTCTGATGTATGACTACCGGTATATACTTTGTGGAAAACTGTGGAAGATAACTGTGCTGTATACGGTCATAATAATTACACTATAATGCAATAATCAAGACGCCATGCAGAGCTCAGTAGGACCCCAGCAGTGGCTTCCAGCAGTGTTGCTAAGGTGGTGGCAATGCATCATATGCACCCTTCAGGTATATTGCAATCTCATATAGGATTACACATTTTATGAAGTTTCCTTTTCTTAAAATCAAAGAGAAAACTTCTAAATCTAGATGTTTGGTCTAGCAAGTTAAGCTCCATCAAACACATTGGTTATTGTAAAATACATGTTTGTTTTGCAAATTCATTCTACAGTATTTAACATAATTGCAAATGGAATTTTTTTCCAAGCCAGTTTCTGAGTGAGATGCGTAATAAACTAGAGGAGGGGGAAGAGCGTTGTGAAATTCCACTCACTCCCGTATAATTACACTATAATCAGATTTATTGAACAGGCGGCGTATAAATACACATTTATTACATTCACTCCATGAGTAGCTTATTTTTTGTTTATATGTTAGATAATTACATGTAGCTAGAACCATGCTAAGTGTGGTAATGGGAAAAATGATTGTAACATTCAGCTTTTTAAAGTTGATTCTGGGTGATGTTGTGCCCTTATTACAGGGATAGAAGTATGTATCCATGTTCTGAATGTTCTTTATGACACTGATTTTCATCAGGCAGTAAGAGGCCCGTCTCTACTCGCCAGTTTTTCTGTGCATTTTCTGCACAGGAAAATTGCAACCAGTGTTTATCAAGGGGCTAGTTCATACTAGAAAGCATTTTTCACATGCAGAAAAACAATTGACATCAATGCAAAACTGTCAGACAAATCATGCAGAGTGGAGACAGGTCCTAACAATGGTGCTTAGAACCAGCAAAGGCGTTGGGGCATACATCACAATGGTGGACTTTGCTTCTAATTGAGAAACTGTCTGCTGTGTGGATGCAGCAAGCTCCAGCCATCCTGCATGATAATTATAAAATGGGAAGGACTCTTGCCTTGCAGTGCTGGGTCCCTGGATCCAATCCCAACACTATCTTCTCAGAATTTGTATGTTCTCCCCTTGTCTGTACATTGGGTCAGAGTGGGACACTGAGGGCCCACCAAAGAATTTGTCACTTTGGGGCCCATGCAGAGTAGGATCATTCACCAGGCAACCTAGGTAGGTGCCTGGAGCCTAGTGGCTGTCAAGGGGCCCACCAGCGGCCTTCTCTGACCTCCACTTCAGCTTTTTAAAAAGACCACAAGTGGGCCCCAAATCTACTACTTTGCCTAGGGCCCTATTACATCTTAATCCATCTCTGAGCCACGCCATCTATGATTTGGAGCTCACATACCTCTTTACCCTTTCTCGTCGTCGTTTCCATGCACTGGAAAGTGTGCAAGGTCATGATGGGTTATGAGCAGGCCCATATGTATATAACATAAGTGGTGGTGTTATTCAAAGACAGTGGGCCTGACCAGAAAATCTTTGGATGAAGCCTCCTCTCCTGCCCTCATTACCATACATATAGCAGGGTTTGCGATTAGTGCTACAGAACATTTCAGTGCTGTGTCCTACTATATATTTATTATGTATTTATATTAGACTTTGGTTATGGTAGGGATTAGCGTGTGAGCTCCTATCAATACACTTAGTTACATGACTATGTACTCTGTAAAGTGCTACAGAAAATGTCAGTGCTATATAAATACATAATAATAATATGGCATGCCATTAAACTATGACTATGGTAGCCCATAGTTGGGGTCCCCTTCCCCACCAGTCATATGCATGCCCCAGATAGTTGGGTATATTCCTCTGGGGCACACTCTTTGACTATTTCTCAGTTCTGCTTTATCCTAATTGGTTTGAGGTAGACAGTGTTCACTATGTTCTTATTTTAAACCAACTGTTGTTGTATTTCTGTCATGTTATTTGGCTCCATTGGAAGCCTTGTTGTATCTTATAAAAAAATTTAAAAACTTTAATAAACACCTTTGAAAACAAACTATGACTATGGTAGGATTCGATTGTGAGCTGTAAAGTGCTGCAGAAGATGTCAGTACTACATAAATACATAATAATATGTTAGGACATTAGACTATGACTATGGTAGGATTAGATTGTGAGCTCCTCTAAGGACAGTCAGTGACATGACTATGTACTCTGTAAAGTGCTGCAGAAGATGTCAGTGCTATATAAATACATAATAATAATATGGTATGACATTAGACTGACTATGGTAGGATTAGATTGTGAGCTCCTCTAAGGACAGTCAGTGACATGACTATGTACTCTGTAAAGTGCTACAGAAGATGGCAGTGCTATACAAAGCTATACAAACGCATAACAATAATATAGTAGGACATTAGACTATGACTATGGCAGGATTAGATTGTGAGCTCCTCTAAGGACAGTCAGTGACATGACTATGTACTCTGTAAAGTGCTACAGAAGATGGCAGTGCTATACAAACGCATAACAATAATATGGTAGGACATTAGACTATGACTATGGTAGGATTAGATTGTGAGCTACTCTAAGGACAGTCAGTGACACGACTATGTACTCTGTAAATTGCTTTAGAAGATGTCAGCATGTGGGGAGAGGCCTGGCAGATGCAAAGAACGAGCCATTTTTTGCTGCAACTCAGATTGCAGATTTGTAAAGAGGGCAGCACTGCACAGTGAAAGAGTCTTACACACCTCCATGGTCCCTAGTGCAGTGCAGCCCTCTTTACAAATCCGCAATCTGCCTGAGGTGCAGAAAAAAAAATGGTGCCTTCTCCATAGTGCATCTGCCAGGGCCAGGGGTGCCCACACTTTTTCGGCTCGCGAGCTACTTTAAAATTCGCCGAGGCCAGAAGATCTACCGATGTTTCAAATGAACCTTCTTCCCCCCCCCCCCCCCGGAAATGTAGTTAGGTATAGGTCCCTTCAGTATAGTTTAGCCGGGTATAGGTCCCTTCAGTATAGGTTAGCTGGGTATAGGTCCCTTCAGTATAGGTTAGCTGGGTATAGGTCCCTTCAGTATAGGTTAGCTGGGTATAGGTCCCTTCAGTATAGGTTAGCCGGGTATAGGTCCCTTCAGTATAGGTTACCTGGATATAGGGCCGGTGGCGTCCAGGTCTTCAGGCCTGGCTCCGGTGGGCAGCGTGAGTGGAGTTGGAATGCGGAAGTTTTCCGCCTCTCCACCCGATTGGCTGCGCACCTCTCCGAGTCCCGATTGGCTGCGCGCCTCTCCTCTCCTGAATGGCTGTGCGCCTCTCCTCTCCTGATTGGCTGCGCGCCTCCCCTCTCCTGATTGGCTGCGCGCCTCTCCTCTCCTGATTGGCTGCGCGCCTCTCCTCCCCTGATTGGCCAGGCTCTCTCCTCCCCTCCCCTGATTGGCCAGGCTCTCTCCTCCCCTCCCCTGATTGGCCAGGCTCTCTCCTCCAGCGGCCAGCAGCAGAAACTGCGATATACAGTTGCTGGCTGCTAAATTCAATGGGACGCTGCCAAGAGGCCGCGATCTATCGATCAGGCGGTCGCGATCTACCGGTAGATCGCGATCGACCTATTGGGCACCCCTGTGCCAGGCCTTTCTCCACATGCATGCAGCATTCATTATGCTACCGTGTCAATATAGACCAAAATCTCTGAGGAATGCCATTACAGAGGAAGGCAGTGCTGAAGACAAAAAAGGGGTCCAACTCAGTACTAGTAATATGTACTTAATAAAGTGGGCAGCAAAATATATACATTTTCCAGTCATCATGTTTCCTGTGGTTCATGTATCAGCCTACCATTTAGTAATCATGAGCCCACAAAATGGCAAATGTTGCAACAATAACCTCAAAATACCAAATACAGCAATTATTACCCCTGCCTGTTGGCTCCTCCTCATTCCTCAGTCCCACACTCGTTGCTTGTGATCGGCGGGCCTGGTAAACCAATCCAAGCAGAGATGTGGAGGTTGGAGCCTAGGGATGGTAAAGTTATTATTGGCACCAGCTTCAGAGGGGCCCACCGGAGCATTCTGCGGGTTTCCATTGGCCCAGTCCAGCCCTGACTGTGCAGGTTGTTGCTGGGGCACTTTGCTTTCCCACATCCCTAAAACACACAGATAAGTTAACTGGCTTACCCCTAAAATTGGCCCCAGACTACAATGGACATATGGCTACTATAGGAATTAAATTGTTAGTCCCTCTGAGGAAGAGTTAGTGACATGACTATATACAGGCGGTCCCTCACTTACAAACAGGTTACGTTCCGGGAGTTTATTTGTAACTTGAGCCATAGGGAAATGTGGATAAATGATGTTGTTTTGGACAACTCTGGATTTAGACACATAGTATAAACACTGTTATTTGGTTGTTTCCAACATGCTTTTAATGTGTTTATATCGGTTTACAACAGTATATACAAGGCTGTAGCATGTAGCAATAAAAACAAGAATTAAAACACCAGCAATGTAGATTTTGTATGTATGAAAAAATGAAAAATTGTAGCTTAAGTCGTTTGTAAGGGACTACCTGTACTCTGCACAGTGCTGGGGAAGATGTCAGTACTATAGAAATACTAAATAATATTAAAATGATCACCCTCACCCATTACTGCATCCAGCTAGGTCAGATGTTCTGCTTCCTATAACAGAGTTCAACTTGAGTTGAGGACATGGGAGTTGTACACTTAGAGGTAGTGTTGGTGCTCAAATTTGGGATATGGAATTCAGCAATCACATTTCATCACCCGAGCAAGTGGACAGGGTCACAGGGAGTCCACTAACTTGCTCTTCACGACTTGGTCATCTGAATTTCCTTTGGGTATACAGTGACCTGGTTAAATAGCAGTCTTCATAGATGTTTGTAGGGACGGATGTTTGTTTGACTCCCATGTAAGATGTCATTTTATGTAAAATGAGACATCAAATTACAGATGACAGCATTCAGCTATAGGATTGCTTTGCAGGAAGTAATGTGCGTGATTGAAAATATAATTCTCTGCTATATCAACTCCACATTTTATGCTGGTAACAAATGGAAGACGCACACTGAGAACTCTCTGCACAATATCACCAGTGACTGTGTAGCATGAAGATTAACCAGAGGTGAATATATTCTGAATAGATTGGTTAAAAGAAACCTGTCACTAGTGCCATGCAAAGCACTTCCTAACACTGGAACACTATACAAAATACAAATAAAGGGAATACACATAAAAATAAAATACAATGCAAGCTACATATTGTGCAGGCTATCACTGCTTTACATTATCCATAAGAAACTGTGGAGGAATTTAAAGTGGGACTGCACTCAGAACTTATTCTCTGCTTTTAAAAGCATAACCGTCATGGAAAAAAAAACACCTTCATTACAATTAATGGAAATCCTAATAAAACCTGACGTTTTAACTTGGTGTTACTTTTGCAGGGAGCACAGAAAGGGTTAATCATCATGGTTTGCTGTATGGGGAGAGCTGCCTTGTGAATTTCTTCAGGCATATGCAATTCACTTTTTCTCCTAGGTGATATTTTCAAAACTTGTCATAAAATACGTTTTAAGCCACCAGCAAGCAAGGAAATACTCAAAATAAATTTGGTAGTACTTTTTTAATAACTTTAGAGTACTGTTTCAATTGTAAAATGCTGAAAATTCAGTTTAAAGAGAAGTTGAAAAATTATCTCCTAGGAGATAGCTCAGGTGAAAAAGTTAATAGCATCTTGGCCAGTATGTGAAGTAAAGACTTTTCATTTTATGCTGTGCAAGAGTTCAGGTCCGCTTTACAGAACAGGTTCCACTATACCTTATATCTGTTATATGATGTATAGGTGTTCACCATCACCAAGATCCGTTTAATTAAATTATAAAGTTTGGATGCAAAGTTAAAACTTATTTGCATGGCAAAGTGTTACATTTAAAGCACATAGGAGACGAAAGAAAAAAAAAAAACCTGTACATAGCCCTTCGCAAAGAGGCTAAGGCCTTATTCACACTGCATCTGTTTTGTCATATTATGAGGGCCCATTTCACACTTGCTTGCATATTGTGTGTTTGCCACAGATCTAATGTAGTTCAATGGCAATGCAATGAAATCAGGTTTTTGTGCAAATTCTCATATCTTTTCTGCATTATTAAAACAGCCGTCAGTGCTGAATTTTTTTCAATTACAATGTGCAAAATCATATTTAATGAAAGTCAGCGGAAATGCAGCATTCGGTATGAAAAAATTGCTGGTGAATTTGGCATTACATATAATTTCACGTAAATAAACTTCATTGGTATGCACAAAAAATTGCAATACCCTCCAAAAAAGCCCATACAAAATGGGCTCAGGAAATAAAATCAGAACTGAAAAATGGAATCGGAAAAGCAAAAACAAAAAAGCGCAAAAATACAGCCGAAATCACAGGGATAAGTGTAAAGGCTGCCTAAAGCCAAAACTCATATGAAGTAACAGCCCATAATAATTCATGGTCCTGTTGACATCATACTCGGTTTTTCGCAGGTGTTTACAAGGGTGCAATCCGCTACCAGTTTTTTATACGCCATGCACGTGTTTGTATGTTTGAGTTTAATGCATCTGAAAGGGCATGGATTTAAAGAAAACCTGTAAAGAGAAAAAGTTCCCCTGGGGTGTTCTTACCTCGGGTGGGGGAAGCCCCCGGATCCTATCGAGGCTTCCCCCGTCCTCCTGTGTCCCACAGCGGTCTCGCCGTGCCCCTCAGAACAGCGGGGATGTAAATGATTACCTACCCGGCTCCAGCGCAGGCGCAGTATCGGCTCTCAGCTTGGAGATGGGCGGAAATAGCCGATCGCTGTCGGTCCGCTCTACTGCGCAGGCGCAAGTCTCCTGCGCCTGCCTAGTAGAGCGGACCCGACAGAGATCGCCTATTTCCGCCCATCTCTGTGCTGAGAGCCGCAACAGCGCCCCCACTGGAGCCAGGGAAGGTACCGTATTTTTCGGACTATAAGACGCACTTTTTCTCCCTCAAAAGCGTGGGTGAAAAGTCAGTGCGTCTTATAGTCCGAAGGTGTCCTGTGGAGGCTGCCGTCCTTTGTCTCTGATGTGCTCCTTTGTCTCCTTTCCCCCCTCCAACTGTCTCCGATGTCCCGGTGTCCTCCTTTGCAACCCCAGGGGCTCTAATGTGCCTTTGTCTTCCTCAGCTCCCTCCCCATCTCTGATGTCCCGTGTTTCCAGATGTCCTCCCCCACCCCGTGTATCGGTGCCCCCTGTGGCTTAATGTGCTGCCTCTGTCCCCCTGCAAGTGAATAATTACCATCAGCGTGATCGATGTTGAGTGCGGACGAGCAGGGATTCGGTCCTCCTTCATTCGCAGCTCCAGCTTCAAAGGGTATCATTCATAAAGCATTTCCGCATGCGGAAATGCTAAAAACAGCTGACTTTACCGATCACTCGGCAAAGTCAGCATTCATAAAGGCTCTTTCCGCATGAAAAAAAGACATACCGAGCAGAGTGATAAATCACCGCCTTGTGCGGTGATTAACGGAACAAATGTAGCAAAATGTTAATTCATAAAGAATACCGCCAGCGGTGTCAGGTCGGAAAGTCCCGCTCCCTCTGATGTGGCGATACCAATGCAAGTGAATGGAGACACACAGACCTCCCAGCAGAGTGGAACACGGAGAAATGTATCAACTCGGCAGCTTCCGTGTCTCCGCCTGCCTACCGCCTGCCTACCGCCAGCCTAGTTCGGGGAATCTCCGCACTGCCACCGCACCTACACACTTCTTTATGAATGCCCACCCAGAAGTCTAAAGTACCGGTTGCGGAGAAGAACGGTGTTTTCCCCCACTACCGACAGCCTCTTTATGAATGATACCCATTGTGCGCCTTCAGGTTGCAGGCACCATGCGGCCAATCAGGAGAGGCGCTGCACGGACAACATCCAATCACTGCTGCCGCTGTTCTAACAGGACGCGATGGTCCCGCGGGCGGAACAAGGCTCTGTCATTGAGCCAATCACTGCACTCGATTGGCTCAATGACAGAGCCTTGTCTCGCCCGCGGGACCATCACGTCCTGTTAGAACAGCAGCAGTAGTGATTGGATGTTGTCCGTGCAGCGCCTCTCCTGATTGGCCGCATGGTGCCTGCAACCTGAAGGAAGTACTTTGAAGCTGGATCCATGAATGAACGAGGACCGAATCCCTGCTCGTCCGCACTGAGGATCTTCCACATCGTTCTTGCTGATGGTAACGATCTCACCTTAAGGGGGACAGAGGAAGCAAATTAAGCCACAGGGGGGCACATCAGAGATGGGATCGGGATAAGGAGGACGTCAGAGACATGGGGGAGGGAGGAAAGAAGGAAACCAGGACATCAGAGGGCGGAGGGGGGGAAAGGATGACAGGCACATCAGAGACATGGGGAGAAGGGAAAGGGGGGCATCAGAGACATGGGGAAGGGAGGAAAGGAGGAAACCAGGACATCAGAGGGCAGAGGGAGGGAAAGGATGACAGGCACATCAGAGATATGGGGGAGAAGGGAAAGGGGGGCATCAGAGACATGGGGAAGGGAGGAAAGGAGGAAACCAGGACATCAGAGGGCGGAGGGAGGGAAAGGATGACAGGCACATCAGAGATATGGGGGAGAAGGGAAAGGGGGGCATCAGAGACATGGGGAAGGGAGGAAAGTTAGACACCGGGACATCAGGGATGGGGACAGGATGACACGGGGCACATCAGAGACACAAGGGAGAAGGGAAAGAGGGATATCAGAGCCACTGGGGGAAAAGTGGACACCAGGGGACATCAGAGCCAAGGGGAAGGGGGAAAGCAGCAGATCACAGGAGCATGTCAGAGATGGGGAGAAGGAAAAGGACACCAGGGGACATCAGAGATGGGGGGGGGGGGGGGGAGTACACCAGGGGACATGGGGGAGGGGGATGACACCAGGGAAGATGGGGGGGGGGTGACATCAGAGACACAGGGGAGAGAAAAGGAGGACACCGGGGACATCAAAGATGGGGAGGGGGGTAGGAGAACACCGGGGGACAAGAGAGATACAAGGGAACAGAAAAGACGTGGGAACAGAGGAGACAGAGGAGGACAAATGGAGAGAGGAGGACACAGGATGGTCAAAGAAGGACTCAAGAGGGAAATAATTGGGGGGAAGATTAAGGGGAGAAGATCCACAAGATGCCCCTGCACCATGGATGCACCAGGGTTAGTATATTTTTTTTTCCCCTGATTTTTGTCCTCTAAACCTGGTGCGTCTTATGGTCCGGAGCGTCTTATGGTCCGAAAAAATACGGTAAATAAATGTAGCTTGTCAGGCTTGTCCAGCCAGGATTGTGGGAGACTTCTGGGGAGTCAGCGCTGGATTGCCTGCAGCTACAGGGGAGGGGGGAGCCTCATTGGGACCCTAAGTCTTCCCCCTCCCTAGCCCTCCCTAGGTAAGTACCCCCCAGGGGACTGTTTTTCAGTACAGGGTCTCTTTAAATACATACGAACATGCTGAAATAACCACCTGTAAAAATATGTGAGTTTTTGCAGTTGACAATTGTGAATGTATGCTTAAAGGTGGATTTTGTAATGGGCTAAATAAAAGTATCTGCTTGTTGTAGCAATTCTTGTAAGGAATTTATTAGCACTATTTTTTACTTATTGCATGTTTTGAAAAACTGCTGAAAAGTATATTTCTGTTAATAAAAACACCATGCATCACAAAGCTAGTTTAAATAGACTTAATGGAAATGGATTAAGCTGTAATGCACATAATCTGTTTCTTTGCTTATCTCCTGACTCATTGAAATAGGTGAGTCAGCCAGCAAGCTAGAGAGGGTGTTTAAAACTTCTCTAACAGAACTTTTCAGAGACAAACCTTTATAAAAGTATAAAAGGCAACACTGAAAGGAATCCCCATTAAAGAAACTATACAGTCAGGATATAAAAAGCTGTCAAAAGGTGTAAAAAAAATATTTCGTACAATAACTGGAATTTAGAATGGTTTATTTTCTTGCTGGCTGAAAACGAGGTTAAGTCACGCCCCCTGTAGGAAGAAGTGCCTCCAGCTCACTCCACCTCCTCACTGCCATCTTCCTGTCACACGCTTCTCTCTTGACAGTGCTGCTGCTAATCTGGGTGTGCGCCAGATTTACAGAACACCAAGCCTACTAAGGAGGAGTCTGTAGTGACATCTTCCACTGCCCTATCCAACATGGCCACTCCCACAATGTGCCACATCACAGGGCCAATGCTGCATCTTGCATTCATATGAAGTGGTAACAGGTCACTATTTATATCATGTCTATGACTTTATATTTGATCTCTGGCTTCAATTGGCTTATTGGTTTTTCACTTATGGTCCTTTTTAAAGGATACCCGAAGTGACATGTGACATGATGAGATAGACATTTGTACAGAGCAGGGACAAGGTCCTCCAGCACCCAAGGCTGAGACACCAAAGAGCGCCCCTCCATCCCTCCCACCCCAGCTGTCACACACTGATTGCTATTAGACGAAGAGAGCCACAGGGCCCACAACCTCCCCAACACCTTAAAGGAATACTATCGATGTATGCATTTATTTTTAAATGCTGTATGTTGTAGCACACATTAGGACAAGTACTAGGAGCAATTTGATTCCTCACACAGCTGTTCCTCTCAGCTGTAAAATCCTCCGTCAGTTTTGGCCGTCAGTGTTTGATACAAATGTATCTATATGCTGAGGGCTCCCAGAGGGCTAAGCCCATGTCTGCACAGGGGAGTTGCTATCAACTCCTCAGTTTATAGTTTAATTATCACCTTGCTGAAAGAATCTTATTGATATGGTGGTAAGGGGTTAAAGATTCTAGCAATGTGTGTTTATTATCTTTGCTTCTCTTGACTGATAAAGATACTAATAATGCTAATTGTAAACAGTGGTCTGCCCCTCTCAGCAGCTTGTAAAGTGGATGCAGCCTGGAGTGAATCACCACAAGCAGGCAGCCAGACTGAGTGTAAACACAGACTATTGTTTATAGCTAGTTATATTCCAGCAATATTCCAGCTCATTTAGTTACCTGTTACCACCTCAGATCAGCCTATTTCTCCTCATGTCTCCTGCATGCTGTGAGTGACACAGTGAAATATATTTGTGAGCTGTGTGACAGAGTAACCAAGCAGCTCAGGGTGACCCAAACTACTATGAGCTGTGTGAGAAATGAATTTTTAAGCAGGGATAGCAAGAGAGAGACCTGGGTGAATAAATAAAGTGCCCCTAGCACTAGTGGTAATGTGTACACTAATATACAGTATTAAAAAAAAAAGTCGTTTCAATCGATAGTACTCCTTTAATATCTAGTTATCTGGCTTGCAGTCACTGCTATGTATCCCCTTTTCTTATTTTTTTCTGCTTCATACACAATTAGGAATGACAGCTGAATGAATTGTGCGCCCCCTCCTACACTGCGCCCTGAGGCTGGAGCCTCTCCAGCCTATGCCTCGGCCCGGCCCTGCATTTGTATGTACAGTGCCAAGCACACTAATAACTATGCTGTGTTCATTTTTTTCTTTCTCTGTCTGAAAGAGTTAAATATCAGGTATGTAAGTGGTTGACTCATTCCTGACTCAGACAGGAAGTGACTAAAGTGTGACCCTCACTGGTAAGAAATTCCAACTATAGAACACTTTCCTAGCAGAAAATGGCTTATGAGAGCTGGAAAGAGATAAAAAGGGTCAATGGTTCATAGATTTTAGCTCTGGCATACTTCAATGAATGTAACATTGGGCAAAAACAATAAAACAGTTAAAACTTAAAAAGTAGATTTAAACATACGGTAAAATACAACTGTGGAATATCTTAAAAAGTCATTTTTAGGAGAAGGCAAATAGATACAATTGTTTATTTCATTCGTTTATTTTCGCTTCGGGTGTCCTTTAATATATTGCCATGGCTGAATATACTAGAAGACTCAAGCTGCACATGTCCCACTTCAGTATCTGTATCCCAGATACAGAATAACCGCATCCTACATCAATACCAGAATCCCATTTCAATACCCCTGTCCCCTATAACTGTCTGCATCAGATAGCAATACTTATATCCCATTTCAGTAATCCTATCCAATAGCAATACCTCTATCCCATATCAACACTTCTATTCCTTATCAATTCCTTATCCCATATCAGTACACATATTCTAGATGAATATCCATATCAATACTCTTCGCAAAAAGATATGGACACAGAGAGCCCAATATAGTGTTGTAGGTACTGGTACGAGATGTAAAAATGTAAGAGTAAGTGTAGCTATACTCACAAACCAGGGTTACCACTTAGGCAACCACTGTCAATACAGGTGGGGAGATTAGACCTGACCCCACGCAGGATTAAGAAGTCGCTTTCTGTAGAAAGGAATAAAGGGGGTTACACCCCTCCACCAAGGATGGACTAACACAATCTGCAGTTGAACAGAGGCACCAAAAGAATAAAAATCGCTAAAACTGTTAAAAGTAGAGGAGGCAGTGGTGAACTTACCACCTCCTAGTAGACATCAGATAGTTGTATTGTACAACGATAATGTTTATTTGCATACTCTGAATCTCGGAGTATTCAAATAAACGTTATTGTTGTACAATACATCTATCTTGTGTCTACTTGGAGGAGGTAAGTCCACCACTGCCTCCTCTACTTAAAACCATTTTAGCGATTTTTATTCTTTTGCCGCCTCTGGTCGACTGCATATCAATACTCTTGTCCCATAACAAGGCCCCTAACAATGCCTCTGTCCTATTTCATTACTTATATCCCATAGCAATACCCTCATCTCATATTAATACTTGCAGTGGATATAAAATGTGTACAAGTCGCCATTGAAATGCCATCTTTTTTGTGATGTAAATAAAAAGAGACCACAATAAACGATTTCAAATTTTTTCCCACCTTCATCTTCATTATGTGAAACTAATGTTCCCCGCCAATTGGTTTAGCCTGAAAAATCAGTCATCTGATTATTACGTGACTATTTAAAGCTGATTTAATTGAATACTTCAGAGTAGTTTACATTGTGGATAGCACTGTTCATCACCATTTATAAAAGTTAAGATAAGGAGTATGGTTTTACTTTTTTAAAATTTTGGGACAGATCTCTCAGGGCACCCAGAACTTCCTTGTTTGTTTATTAAGCTGACACTTCTTTTTTTGCCAAAGAAATGTCCTCTCACAGTGGGACAGCAGGCATGCTGTGTATGACACACTTCCTTTCAATTGAATCACATGATCGGGTTACAGGAAAAGTAGACATTTCAGTTATTTCAGGTACTTTTTTTATTAAATAGGATTAAGCTCTTAAGGTACATGCACAAACTACATTCAATTTAGCTGAGGCAGCCAGTAAGGACCGCACTAGGCGAAAATACCATGTTTATGGGAACTCCCCTGACGTTGCCTGAAGCTTCAGTATATCAGATCTTTGGCAACATGTGACACCTAAGCAACACCTGAGTGCATTGTTCTCCCACTCACCCTGCCCATTGGAAGCTCCTTCCTTCCTTCACACTCCAGACACATCTCCAGGCTAGTGACCCATATGTGCAGAAGTTGGCCCTGAACTGTCTTTGGGGGGTTTAGTCCTGATCCCAGTGGGCGACAGTCCACGTCCTTTAGACATTATAGTGGTGTGGGAAAGCTGTGGGTTCAGAGGGAAAGGTTGGCTGTAATTTACGTTTTAACACATAACATTTTTTGAAATGTCCAATCTAGATTTGTTGGATCTCTAAGGATAGCCACCCTTGAGATGCACAAAGGTTTCTGGAGATGCCTTGGCAAACAGGCCCATTATGTCATTTTCCATGTGTGTTTGGTAGTTTCTAGATAGAACATAGATCCGGTTACCCCATTAGTAAAAGTTCAAATTGTACAGGCTGTTCTTTCAAATACAAATCCAGCAGCTTTATATTGAATTAATCAGGATGTATTCCTTTAATAACAATGCGGTTTGTCAATCCTCCAGATCAGCCCATGCCTTGTAGTTCACACGTATTCTAGTGTAAGCGCAGTGGTCAGTGATGTTCGCTTAATGCCATACTTGGGAAACTTGAGTTTAAGCTGCTAATTATTTAGCGATGTGTAAAAATAAAAAATCATATTCTCGAGAGGTTGCAAGGAATTAAATGTTTCTTATGTCAGTATCCACCAACAACAGATTCTTAACCACAGCCTTTCTTCCTGTTCCTCAGGGTGCTACAATGCTGCTAAGCATTCAGCCTTGTCTAGCACAATCAAATCCTCTGTTCTCCTTCCCAGGCCATATTAAAACCTGTTTTTTCCTGCCAGCCTCATTCGGAGGGAGTTTAATAATTCATACGTAAAACTATATAAAGCAAGTTAGTCAGAGAGACGTCACAGCTGTCTGGTGCATCCAAGTTACATCTGTTTGATAGTTGGTGTGAAATCCTCTGTAGTCTATTCCAGGGTGATGTTGACTCCTGAGAAGGATGATTTTAATGGGATATTCTCAGCATAAATCTTTCATGCCTAAACCTGGATTATAATGTGTTTGGGTTTTTTTTTTCTGGCACATAAGAAGGCATGATGATCTGTTTACTTTTGTTAGACGTGCCACATTTATTTATATATCATTGATTTGAAACCCCTGCTAGTAAGAATGTGCCATGTTTCTGTAAAGGTCAGACCTTGGACTGTTGCAAGGGTCAGGATTAAAGCGGAATATAACCCTGCATTTCAACTTTGCTCTAAAACATTATTTACAGCATATTATATGCAACCAGCATTTTTTTTTTTTACTAGACCAGCATTGGAAGGGTTACACAGAGTTTTTAAGTTTCCCTGAGATTTCTGCAGACGCATCCGAAGCTGAAATAGATACATTTTGTTTACATAAATGTATCTAAGTGTTGAATGTGACTCATCTCTCTGACTGAGCTGGAGGACAGCCAAAGTGTGTAACATTCAACAATTAGATACATTTATGTAAACAAAATGTATCTATTTCAGCTTCGGATGGGTCTGCAGAAATCTCCAGGAACTTTAAAACTCTGTGTAACCCTTCCAATGCTGGTCTAGTAAAAAAAAAATGCTGGTTGCATATAATATACTGTAAATAATGTTTTAGAGCAAAGTTGAAATGCAGGGTTATATTCCGCTTTAATAAAGGGTACCTGAAGTGACGTGATTGTGGGGGGGGGGGGGGGGGGGGCTGGGACTCACAAAAGCGTAACACATGGAATTATGCACATTATTTTGTGTAAGTAACTGTTTATGCACATGGAGGCAGTGTTCTCCCTAGGCTCTATTAGCCACCCACCTACTAAATTTAGAGAGCACCCAGCTGTCATTGGCTCGCCTCCTCATCCTCCTCCTATGCTGTAAGCAGACATGCGCCGGCCCTGCATTCCCCCCCTTGCACCCCACCCGGCTACTTTTTCATGCCACCCAGCTGGAAAATATTTTTGGGGAGAACACTGAAGAGTCTTCCTGCTCAAAAAGTAGCTCCTATTAACAATATAACTGAATAAAATAATGGGTGAGTAAGAAGATAGCAGGCAGAAGAACCCCCCTACTCATTGTAAGGACCAGCAGATACACCACCTTAATATCATCCCTATGGCCGAATGTACCTTGGTAATCTTTACCCTGTGTGGCACGCCCCCTCTTGCATAGGAGACCAGGGTGTCTGCCTGACCGTTACACCCAGGTCTTATAGCAAGCCTGAAGTGAAAATAAATGTATATTATAATGTATAATATGTGTAGTACAGGTAAGAATAAGTACAGTAGCAAAGAAAAAAGTCTTTGTTTTCCAGTACAGGAGTTAAAAAAACACTTCAATTATCTATGGAAAAGAGCTTTTCTGAGCTATTCAACCCACTTGGTCCTATACAGTCTTGTTGAAGCACTTAAACAGCCAAGAAACAGTGAGAGACAGCATGAGATAAAGTATTACTGCAGGAGAGTTCAAGGGGTCATTATTTCTGCTTTGTTTTATAGCGTTGTTTTATAAAAATCCAACTGTGACAGAATGATGCAATGTTAAAAAAAAAAGCTATATAACTGAAAATAAAAATATATGGTGCAGGGACTGAAGGCCTTTAAGGCAATGGTACTACCAGTACCCAGAAAGCTTTGATACAGGCAAGTTCCAGATGTCAGATTACAATTGTATACAATCTCATAGTTAGCAAGCCGAGGGTCAAACACATGTATCAGATGACATTCAATCCAAATCGTGGTCTCGTAGTCAGCAAGCCAAAGGTCACACACAGGGTGGAACAGAAAAGTAGTCAAACAGGCAAGAGTCGGTCCAGGCAGGAGACAATAGGATGGTCAGTGAACAGGCAAAGGCTCAGACAATGGAGATGGATTCAGACAATAAGGAAGCTATCAGCAAGCAATGCCCAGCAGTGAGCTATTGGGACTTAATGCTATCACAGGCAACTAACAACTGCACCAACTACACTTTTATACTGGGCAGTACCAGTCAGGAGATCTCCCCAAAGTGGCCAGCCAATGAACGCTGAGCCTGCTGCTATTGATTGAGTCAGGACCAGTCAACCACTTCCTGGTTCAGAGGTGAGGCTATGCCAAATATCCCCATCTCCCGGCAACGCCAGAGGGAGTCTGTCCTTGCAAACCCATGTTACATGCAGAGATGCCAAACACATGGAGAGTCGTGCACTCCTCTGCACTGAGCTTCAGAGGCCAGCGATCCATTGCTGGAGCCAGGTGGAGGTGAGATCGTGACACTCATGCATTATTTGCTTGTTATTTTATAGATTACATAGTTAATGAGCATAAACTTACTTGCGTAAAGTCTGTAAATCCGTGTGTTACAGCAAAATGCTGCTTTGTAAATAGTTAATCTCTAATTACATCCTCCCTGGTATTTGCAGTGTTTATAAACCGACGTGGATTTAGGAACTACAGGGTGCCTGGAAGTAGTTTGAGACAATATACTTTGTACAGCACAGCTGAAGATGTCGATGCTATATAAATACTAAATAATAATAGTAATATGCCTTAAAGCAATCCTGTAACTTGAAAAAAAAAGTTACATATTTACCCACATAGAGGGAAGCCTGTGGATGATCCAGAGGCTTCCCATGTCCTCCTCGTCCTCACCACTGCTTCACGGCTTCACTATTCTCTGTATACAAGCGCGGTTTTGTACTGCGCATGTGTAAGTATGCCCGCACCTGTGCAGTAAGCCAAAGCCACTTGTGAACGAGTTGCTTTAGGTAACTATGCTGTGCAAGCACGGTCATACTTCAACATTCGCAGTTTGGCAACATTCGTTCACAGAGGAAAGCGCAACCACAAGGACATATCCAACAAGCTCTTGTTGGATATGTTCGGAGGGATCCTGCACAGCAGTGGTGGCTTCAAGATGGACCATCCTGAGGCTTCCTTTTACGTGGTCACGTATGTAAGTAAGTGTATGTAACTAAGTACTGCTTTTTTTCCCCACAAAAGTTTGGGAAAAAAAGTCACTACCTCTTATAGTCCAAATGCAGGAAGTACCTGACTTGTGAACGCTTGCTAATACGAACCTCCAACACGCCACAATGTCGAGGACTCCCTGTACTGTGCCCATGCAGAAGAGGACACGGGGGAAATGGAGGATACAGGGGGACACAAAGGGGCATAGAGGAGGACACAAGGAGGACAGAGGCGGACACATGGGGACACAGGAAGACACAAGGGGGGCAGAGAAGGACACAGGGAGACACAAGTGGTACAAGACAGCATGCAGTGCAAAGGGGGCATAATCCACAAGATGCCCCTTCACCATGGACGCTGCAGGTTTAGTATATATTTTTCCCCTGGTTTTTGTCCTCTAAACCTAGGCGCGTCTTATGGTCAGGAGCATCTTATAGTCCGAAAAATACGGTTCCTTTTTTGTTTTTGGGAACGTTACAAGTTGCCCTTAAATCACTCTCTTTGTACTAGGTAACTTTCACAAACAGCCACCAACATGGAACACACCGGTGTTGCTATGTGTCATTGGTCACAAACCAATGATAAAGCTACAGTATTACTAGCCTTCAACTCTATTTAATGGAATGACAAGAAAGGGATGGACAGAGCTCCATGTCAGAAAAGTGGCAACTTGTAGTAATGATTTTGCACCTGAGATCTAAGATCTGCCTGAGGACAAAGACAAAATGTACTCCAAATCCAAAAATCTTTATTGGTAGGACCAAATACATTTAGCATTGGCAAAGCAAAACCTTAGCGTTAGCATGGGAGAGGTGGTTGTGGGATTATAGGCATGGGGAGGGTATAGGTGACTATATAAGGGGTATATAATCCATAGGGTGGGGAGGGTACTCTCTGGTATATGCACTCTGACAAATTAGCTTAGGGGATGCCATCAAGCCTTGACATGACCAACCAATGGTATTCAGAAGCCTTTTCTCTTGTTTGTAACTACTGTACAATTAAGGGGGAGTTGTTGGCTCCCAATGTTTATGTTCTCCTTTTCAATATGTTCGCTTTTCCTCAGTTGCTTCAACACGTAATAATTACTGCTGCTGTGCAGGTAATTATCACTTTGCTTTTTGTATGTTTGTCTGTATTAGAGTTGCCAGTATATAGAGGCTGGGGAGCTACCAGAAGCCAGTATACTTTTGGGAATTGTCTGCATTTTGGAGTTATGAATGCAACTGCCTCAGTTGAGTGCTTTGTTTATATTGGTGCACACTGAGCTTGTTGGTAGCTTTTCAGTATTGTCCTATTTAATATTTTTGGCCATAAACATATCAATATTTTTTTGTTACTTTTGATATTGAGATTGAAGTAAATGTAATTGCACAGCATTACAGCTGAAATTCAATTCATTAAGAATTGAAAGAGAAACAATCATCCCAAATAATCAAGTCAAAGCAGAGAAAATTGCCAAGTTAATTAATTTTTTTGTTTGATTTTCAGTAAAACGTTTGGAATTGAATTAAGAATAAAAAAGTTGCCAAGGGTACCACAAAAATGTGATGTTGTTTCTAACAGAGCCATACACAAATCTATACGTGTTTTGCAATGGGAATAGTTGTGGAAACTGTTTCACAAACATATAGAAACCCCCCGATGCAAAAACAGAAACCTGCAACAACCATGGGAAAGACATACAAAACGCAATCGCAATCACTACTCAACACAATTATGTAGGTTATCATAATTGCATTTACTTGAAAAGCTCACGCACAGGACACCGTATACTGTAGCTTCAGAACACTACTTCTCCGCATTATGCCTGCAATTACCCCTTTGTGAAAAGTGGTGTTTACCAAGTAATAATAATAATAATTGTAACATTTGTATAGCGCTTTTCTTCTGGTGGACTCAAAGCGCCCAAGAGCTGCAACCAGTGTTAGGAAGTCTTGCCCAAGGACTTCTTACTGAATAGGTACTGACCCTAGCCAGGATTTGAACCCTGGTCTCACATGTCAAAGGCAGAGCCCTTAACCAATATCGGAGTAAACAGAGGCGCCAAAAGGTTAAAAAGATATGAAATTCATAAAACATGGAAGTGGCGGGGGTTGGACCCTTTTCCACTCCTAACAGTGGTTGCCGAAGGGGTAACCCTGGTTTGTGAGTATTACTCTATTTACTGAAAGGATAATGTCCGCAACACTAGGCAATATATATGCAAATGAGTGTGCTAGGGCCCAAATCAATAATGTAAAGGAACAAAAAAGAAAGCCCAGAACAACAGCACCACTCAAGAATAAGAAACAATTTATTGGTAAATAATTACAATATTGGTATAGGACATTTATTGAATATTCAAAGGAATAAAAACACTAAAAACAGACCACATATTCCCATACTTAACAGCTGCAAACCATCCTGCCAAATGGCCTATACACTGAAATACATGCATATGTACATATATATATATATATTAACTATATGTGCGTGTGTATAGACCACTGAATCATATATATGTATGTGTATAAATCAAGTCTAGATATGGATGGGCTGAATGAACAAATATACCTTGGTGGGCATCAAAAAGAGCCCACCAATGGTTGAACCCGGGTTCAGTAAAGTGCAAAAGTGAAAAACATATATGTGCAAACAAGGAGATCACATAAGACCAATTATTCTAAAGTGCAATGTAAACACAGGTAAACACAGGTAAAAATGACGACAAAAATGGCTGCAGAACAATGAAACAATACATATATCTCGGAGCAGCCTATATCTAAAGTGCATCAGAGGATGTGCGCAAAGGAGATACTTAGCCCAGGGAGCAGTAAAAGATAGACCAGGCAGTGCAGCTGAAGACGGGAAAAGGGTCCCCTCAAAACATTCCCAGCAGCTCCGCGGGCGTTACCCCGCTTTGAAAGGAGGAGAGGACCTGTGAGGTGTGCCACGCCAGATCGGCGTTTAAATGCGGAAGAAGGGTGGGCAGAAGCCCAAAAGCCGTCATGCGCCAGGCGGAAGTGACGTCACGGAGGCGGAAGCAGTGCAGCCAGAAGACCAGGAAGTGAGTACCACGCTGGAGCGCATGGGGAAAGAAGAATCCAATAGGTGAGTAGTTGTGCACAAAAAAGCGCACACAGCGGCAAACAGAGGGGAGGAGAACGAGACAGAGTGAGTCCCTATCTATACACCATGCCCCGCCTGTAATACATATCACCATATGGGCATATAAAACATACATATGCTATAATTGTAATCTTATAAATTTTAGGCATAGAACCGACATCCTGCCTCTGAAATATATATGTGTATCTGCATATTAATATATTGATGCCAAATCTCAGAAAAAAGCCACACAATATGCTAAAGGTATCTGAAGAGAAAAAAATAGCAGAAAAAGATAAATATTATTAATTAAAAATATCAGTATTATATAGATAGTAAATTCCAATTGAATTAAAGGGCCACAGTTCAAACAAAGGAGCAGTCCACAGATATGTTCCATCCTTAAAGGGTCCATGTCCAAAATGAGCAGAATCAAGGTCCACCTTATCAAAGCTCTGTTTGATTGGAAAGCAACATCATGGAAAGAGCTACAAGAGTCCCTCCTGGTTCCATAGGAGTCCTTAAAGGGGTCCATGCATGAAAAGGCCAACACAAAGAAGTCCAACAAAGAAGTCCAACAAAAGTCCATAGCTGTCAGAGGTCACAATGGATAAAGGGCAAAGATGAACAGTCTGCACACAAAGACATGATGTGTTAGTACAAGCCATGTATAATAATCAGAAATGAACAGAGGTATCAAAATATCCAGAAAAACCCAAAAGTACACATTGTAACTAACATAAGAGGGACGGGCTTAACCATTCCCCACCAGGCCCAAGTCTGCTATTGACCAATTGCTGGAAAGGGGATCACTTCATTATCACAAAGGGACCCCCTCTAGAACACTACCCCAGAAAACCAGTCCAATCAATCTCTTCGTTAATACCAGAGGGCGCCATACTATCCAGCTGATAGATCCATCTGGCTTCTCGCTTCAGGAGGGCTCCTACTATGTCCCCTCCTCTTAAGCCTAATTTAACTTGCTCAACACCACATACCCGTAATCCTCCTGGGGAACCCCCATGATCTATCAGAAAATGGGAGGCCACTGACGTTAGTGGTTGATTATTTTCTTTATCCCTTTTAGCCAGTCTAATCTTGGATAGATGTTGCTGGACCCTTGTTTTCAGCATGTTTTTTGTTTGTCCAACATAAATTTTCCCACATGGACAGGTCAAAGTGTAGATGACTCCCTTACTTCTACAATTAATATAGCCCGATATTTTATAGCATTTGGTACCACTTGCATTATAAATATCTTGTTTGGGTCGCATGTAGCTACATATATTGCAATCTCCACACGGATAGCTACCTCTTAGTGGACCTCTGCATTTCTTCCTTTCTCCAGAAAAATAGCTTGAACACAACTTATCTTTAAGATTTGGACATTTCTTTGCTGTAATAGAGGCATTTGGGGTGATGCATTTAGCAAGTACCGGATCCGAAAGGAGAGCAGGCCATGATTTATTTAAAATGCCATACAACTGTTTCCACTGGTTATTATAAACAGTACTAAATCTTACCAGTTGTCTGGAGGGTCTAGTGGCTTGGTGAAGGAGTTCTAGTCTGTCAGCAGCTTTTGCTCTTTGGTATGCTTGTGAGATGACCCGCTTAGGGTAACCCCTTTCTCTAAAACGAGTGGACAGTCCCCGTGCCTGCACAAGAAAATCATCATCATTAGAGCAAATACGACGTAGGCGTAAAAACTGGCCAGTGGGGATATTATTTCGTAAAGGTTTAGTGTGCGCACTTTGGTAATGTAATAGGGAATTCACTGAGGTTGGTTTCCGAAATAGATCCGTACTTAAACGACCATCCGTATCAATCTTAATCTTAATGTCGAGGAATTCGATATCTGTTGATGAAATATGTCTTGTTAGATGAATGTTCATT
Organism: Hyperolius riggenbachi; assembly: GCF_040937935.1. Classification (NCBI taxonomy): domain Eukaryota; kingdom Metazoa; phylum Chordata; class Amphibia; order Anura; family Hyperoliidae; genus Hyperolius; species Hyperolius riggenbachi. Next base: position 89,312,580 of record NC_090656.1, read on the forward strand.
GTATTATTGTTTAAAGCAGCTAGGAATCTATCACAATCCTCCTTAGATCCTCCCCATAGCATGAATATGTCATCAATAAATCTGTGCCAGCCTAAAATATAAGGCTGGAACTCCTCCATAACAGCACTGAACACCACCTCCCGCTCCCAGTAGCCCAGAAACAAATTTGCTATGGACGGGGCACATTTTGCGCCCATAGCTACACCACAGATCTGTTTGAAGAACTGCCCATTGAACAGAAAATAATTATGTGCAAGAACAAAATCGGTTAAATGTAACAACAGTTGCTTAAGGTCCCCTTGTTGGTTGCTCTCCATATCAAGGAAATATGACATCGTTCTTATAGCCCAAAGGTGTGAGATGTTAGTATATAGGGACTCCACGTCAAAGGACACCAAATAAGTACCTGGGGTCACTGTCAGTCCCTCCAAAGTTTTAAGAAGATCGGAGCTGTCTCTCAAATAAGAATCCAAACTAGTCACATGTTTCTGCAGAAAGAAATCAATAAACTCACAGGAGGGGGCAGTGAGACTTCCAATCCCAGCTACAATCGGTCTACCGGGTGGACAAGTAGCATCCTTGTGAATCTTAGGTAACAAGTAGAAAGATGGTATTACAGGATGTTTGACAGATAAAAATTCGTATTCCTTCTTAGTAATAATACCTGCATTTCTAGCCAAGATTAAAATGTCCTCCAAGAGCGCCTTGTAGTAGTCTGTTGGATTTCCTGGAAGTGGAACATAATTGTTAGCATTTCTCAAAAGTTTATAAGCTTCATGCAAATACATCTCCTTGGGCCACAGGACAATGTTGCCTCCCTTATCCGCCTCTTTAATTAAAAATGAGGCGTTTTCTGATAAATCTCTAATAGCCTTCTGTTCCTCTATGCTCAAGTTTTGCCCTTGATTACGGATGATGGGTAGACGTTCAATTTCCTTCCAAGTAGTTTCAAAGAAAAATTTGACAGCTGGACATGAACTAAACGGTATCACAAACTTCGATTTGGGTCTAAATTGGTAGGGGCGACTACTCACCAAAGTCTCTTGTTGATTTTCCTGTAGCAGCCCCATCAAATCCTCAAAGACCTGCCGGTCCAAAGACTCCATTTGGGGGGGAGGAACCTCCATACCTCCCTCAAAATATTTCTTAAATGCCAGCTTTCTGCAAAAGAGGTAGACATCTTTTAGTACTTCAAACTTGTCCAAACTTTTTGTTGGTGAAAAGGTGAGCCCTCTGCCTAAGACCCTAAGTTCAGTCTCTGTCAAAACATGAGTAGTGAGATTGATTACTTTTAGTCCAGGTGTTGCTGTTCCCTCAGTCTCTTCACCCGTGGGGTTTGGGGGTCTCTTAGGTGATTTGTTCTTATATCTCCTGCCCCCCCTCCTCGTACGCTTTCTGCGTCCCCATCGCTGTCTGATAAAAAATCACATGATGAAGCAGTATCACTGGGTAAAGGCACCCTAGGATTATATCCATTATTGGGTTGAGAGGGAGGTGGTGCTGCCCCATCAGGTCTTTTGGGCTTGTTGGGTCTAGGAAATCTCCTGCGTTTTCTACCATTGCCTCTATGCCTCCACCTATAGGCTGCTCCACTGTCATAATCCTGTCTATCCCTTATTAGTTTTTTCTTTTTACCATCAACAATGAATTTCTCAAAACTATCCATGTCTGCCTTAAGCTGTTTCAAAAATGGCTGGACAACAGTGCTCCTATCAAGGCCATTGATGGAGTTCTCAATATCTTTGAGCTCCATTTTTTTCTTTATAAGTAATTGTTCATCATGTTCAATCAGCATGTCAATAATTATGACTGAGCATTTGGCTAAACCCTCCTCCCAGGTGGCTTTATAATTATCTTTTACCTCCCAAGCGGGGAAAATTTGTACTCTTAAACCCCTGGGGTAGATACCTTCCTCTTTATATTGTTTAAGGCTATGCACATTCCACCATAATCTAAGGTAGGTTTTATTAGCCTCTTTATATGCTCTGCATATTTGTCTGGCGTCATCAGGAGCACCGCTTCCCCCACCAGGATTGCCTCCAGAAAAAACTGTCTCAAACTTCCTATTCCAACTGGTTTCCAATGCATCAATGAAACCCTCCATATTGAATATCAAAAAATGTCCAATAGAGGCAAAAAACAATAGTATAACAAATAACCTTAGAGTTTAATATTGCCAGGTGCTGGACTGAGAGGGTGATAAGGAGAACTCACCCTTAGTGAACAAACAGAAAGGATAATGTCCGCAACACTAGGCAATATATATGCAAATGAGTGTGCTAGGGCCCAAATCAATAATGTAAAGGAACAAAAAAGAAAGCCCAGAACAACAGCACCACTCAAGAATAAGAAACAATTTATTGGTAAATAATTACAATATTGGTATAGGACATTTATTGAATATTCAAAGGAATAAAAACACTAAAAACAGACCACATATTCCCATACTTAACATATATATGATTCAGTGGTCTATACACACGCACATATAGTTAATATATATATATATATGTACATATGCATGTATTTCAGTGTATAGGCCATTTGGCAGGATGGTTTGCAGCTGTTAAGTATGGGAATATGTGGTCTGTTTTTAGTGTTTTTATTCCTTTGAATATTCAATAAATGTCCTATACCAATATTGTAATTATTTACCAATAAATTGTTTCTTATTCTTGAGTGGTGCTGTTGTTCTGGGCTTTCTTTTTTGTTCCTTTACATTATTGATTTGGGCCCTAGCACACTCATTTGCATATATATTGCCTAGTGTTGCGGACATTATCCTTTCTGTTTGTTCACTAAGGGTGAGTTCTCCTTATCACCCTCTCAGTCCAGCACCTGGCAATATTAAACTCTAAGGTTATTTGTTATACTATTGTTTTTTGCCTCTATTGGACATTTTTTGATATTCAATATGGAGGGTTTCATTGATGCATTGGAAACCAGTTGGAATAGGAAGTTTGAGACAGTTTTTTCTGGAGGCAATCCTGGTGGGGGAAGCGGTGCTCCTGATGACGCCAGACAAATATGCAGAGCATATAAAGAGGCTAATAAAACCTACCTTAGATTATGGTGGAATGTGCATAGCCTTAAACAATATAAAGAGGAAGGTATCTACCCCAGGGGTTTAAGAGTACAAATTTTCCCCGCTTGGGAGGTAAAAGATAATTATAAAGCCACCTGGGAGGAGGGTTTAGCCAAATGCTCAGTCATAATTATTGACATGCTGATTGAACATGATGAACAATTACTTATAAAGAAAAAAATGGAGCTCAAAGATATTGAGAACTCCATCAATGGCCTTGATAGGAGCACTGTTGTCCAGCCATTTTTGAAACAGCTTAAGGCAGACATGGATAGTTTTGAGAAATTCATTGTTGATGGTAAAAAGAAAAAACTAATAAGGGATAGACAGGATTATGACAGTGGAGCAGCCTATAGGTGGAGGCATAGAGGCAATGGTAGAAAACGCAGGAGATTTCCTAGACCTAACAAGCCCAAAAGACCTGATGGGGCAGCACCACCTCCCTCTCAACCCAATAATGGATATAATCCTAGGGTGCCTTTACCCAGTGATACTGCTTCATCATGTGATTTTTTATCAGACAGCGATGGGGACGCAGAAAGCGTACGAGGAGGGGGGGCAGGAGATATAAGAACAAATCACCTAAGAGACCCCCAAACCCCACGGGTGAAGAGACTGAGGGAACAGCAACACCTGGATTAAAAGTAATCAATCTCACTACTCATGTTTTGACAGAGACTGAACTTAGGGTCTTAGGCAGAGGGCTCACCTTTTCACCAACAAAAAGTTTGGACAAGTTTGAAGTACTAAAAGATGTCTACCTCTTTTGCAGAAAGCTGGCATTTAAGAAATATTTTGAGGGAGGTATGGAGGTTCCTCCCCCCCAAATGGAGTCTTTGGACCGGCAGGTCTTTGAGGATTTGATGGGGCTGCTACAGGAAAATCAACAAGAGACTTTGGTGAGTAGTCGCCCCTACCAATTTAGACCCAAATCGAAGTTTGTGATACCGTTTAGTTCATGTCCAGCTGTCAAATTTTTCTTTGAAACTACTTGGAAGGAAATTGAACGTCTACCCATCATCCGTAATCAAGGGCAAAACTTGAGCATAGAGGAACAGAAGGCTATTAGAGATTTATCAGAAAACGCCTCATTTTTAATTAAAGAGGCGGATAAGGGAGGCAACATTGTCCTGTGGCCCAAGGAGATGTATTTGCATGAAGCTTATAAACTTTTGAGAAATGCTAACAATTATGTTCCACTTCCAGGAAATCCAACAGACTACTACAAGGCGCTCTTGGAGGACATTTTAATCTTGGCTAGAAATGCAGGTATTATTACTAAGAAGGAATACGAATTTTTATCTGTCAAACATCCTGTAATACCATCTTTCTACTTGTTACCTAAGATTCACAAGGATGCTACTTGTCCACCCGGTAGACCGATTGTAGCTGGGATTGGAAGTCTCACTGCCCCCTCCTGTGAGTTTATTGATTTCTTTCTGCAGAAACATGTGACTAGTTTGGATTCTTATTTGAGAGACAGCTCCGATCTTCTTAAAACTTTGGAGGGACTGACAGTGACCCCAGGTACTTATTTGGTGTCCTTTGACGTGGAGTCCCTATATACTAACATCTCACACCTTTGGGCTATAAGAACGATGTCATATTTCCTTGATATGGAGAGCAACCAACAAGGGGACCTTAAGCAACTGTTGTTACATTTAACCGATTTTGTTCTTGCACATAATTATTTTCTGTTCAATGGGCAGTTCTTCAAACAGATCTGTGGTGTAGCTATGGGCGCAAAATGTGCCCCGTCCATAGCAAATTTGTTTCTGGGCTACTGGGAGCGGGAGGTGGTGTTCAGTGCTGTTATGGAGGAGTTCCAGCCTTATATTTTAGGCTGGCACAGATTTATTGATGACATATTCATGCTATGGGGAGGATCTAAGGAGGATTGTGATAGATTCCTAGCTGCTTTAAACAATAATACAATGAACATTCATCTAACAAGACATATTTCATCAACAGATATCGAATTCCTCGACATTAAGATTAAGATTGATACGGATGGTCGTTTAAGTACGGATCTATTTCGGAAACCAACCTCAGTGAATTCCCTATTACATTACCAAAGTGCGCACACTAAACCTTTACGAAGTAATATCCCCACTGGCCAGTTTTTACGCCTACGTCGTATTTGCTCTAATGATGATGATTTTCTTGTGCAGGCACGGGGACTGTCCACTCGTTTTAGAGAAAGGGGTTACCCTAAGCGGGTCATCTCACAAGCATACCAAAGAGCAAAAGCTGCTGACAGACTAGAACTCCTTCACCAAGCCACTAGACCCTCCAGACAACTGGTAAGATTTAGTACTGTTTATAATAACCAGTGGAAACAGTTGTATGGCATTTTAAATAAATCATGGCCTGCTCTCCTTTCGGATCCGGTACTTGCTAAATGCATCACCCCAAATGCCTCTATTACAGCAAAGAAATGTCCAAATCTTAAAGATAAGTTGTGTTCAAGCTATTTTTCTGGAGAAAGGAAGAAATGCAGAGGTCCACTAAGAGGTAGCTATCCGTGTGGAGATTGCAATATATGTAGCTACATGCGACCCAAACAAGATATTTATAATGCAAGTGGTACCAAATGCTATAAAATATCGGGCTATATTAATTGTAGAAGTAAGGGAGTCATCTACACTTTGACCTGTCCATGTGGGAAAATTTATGTTGGACAAACAAAAAACATGCTGAAAACAAGGGTCCAGCAACATCTATCCAAGATTAGACTGGCTAAAAGGGATAAAGAAAATAATCAACCACTAACGTCAGTGGCCTCCCATTTTCTGATAGATCATGGGGGTTCCCCAGGAGGATTACGGGTATGTGGTGTTGAGCAAGTTAAATTAGGCTTAAGAGGAGGGGACATAGTAGGAGCCCTCCTGAAGCGAGAAGCCAGATGGATCTATCAGCTGGATAGTATGGCGCCCTCTGGTATTAACGAAGAGATTGATTGGACTGGTTTTCTGGGGTAGTGTTCTAGAGGGGGTCCCTTTGTGATAATGAAGTGATCCCCTTTCCAGCAATTGGTCAATAGCAGACTTGGGCCTGGTGGGGAATGGTTAAGCCCGTCCCTCTTATGTTAGTTACAATGTGTACTTTTGGGTTTTTCTGGATATTTTGATACCTCTGTTCATTTCTGATTATTATACATGGCTTGTACTAACACATCATGTCTTTGTGTGCAGACTGTTCATCTTTGCCCTTTATCCATTGTGACCTCTGACAGCTATGGACTTTTGTTGGACTTCTTTGTTGGACTTCTTTGTGTTGGCCTTTTCATGCATGGACCCCTTTAAGGACTCCTATGGAACCAGGAGGGACTCTTGTAGCTCTTTCCATGATGTTGCTTTCCAATCAAACAGAGCTTTGATAAGGTGGACCTTGATTCTGCTCATTTTGGACATGGACCCTTTAAGGATGGAACATATCTGTGGACTGCTCCTTTGTTTGAACTGTGGCCCTTTAATTCAATTGGAATTTACTATCTATATAATACTGATATTTTTAATTAATAATATTTATCTTTTTCTGCTATTTTTTTCTCTTCAGATACCTTTAGCATATTGTGTGGCTTTTTTCTGAGATTTGGCATCAATATATTAATATGCAGATACACATATATATTTCAGAGGCAGGATGTCGGTTCTATGCCTAAAATTTATAAGATTACAATTATAGCATATGTATGTTTTATATGCCCATATGGTGATATGTATTACAGGCGGGGCATGGTGTATAGATAGGGACTCACTCTGTCTCGTTCTCCTCCCCTCTGTTTGCCGCTGTGTGCGCTTTTTTGTGCACAACTACTCACCTATTGGATTCTTCTTTCCCCATGCGCTCCAGCGTGGTACTCACTTCCTGGTCTTCTGGCTGCACTGCTTCCGCCTCCGTGACGTCACTTCCGCCTGGCGCATGACGGCTTTTGGGCTTCTGCCCACCCTTCTTCCGCATTTAAACGCCGATCTGGCGTGGCACACCTCACAGGTCCTCTCCTCCTTTCAAAGCGGGGTAACGCCCGCGGAGCTGCTGGGAATGTTTTGAGGGGACCCTTTTCCCGTCTTCAGCTGCACTGCCTGGTCTATCTTTTACTGCTCCCTGGGCTAAGTATCTCCTTTGCGCACATCCTCTGATGCACTTTAGATATAGGCTGCTCCGAGATATATGTATTGTTTCATTGTTCTGCAGCCATTTTTGTCGTCATTTTTACCTGTGTTTACCTGTGTTTACATTGCACTTTAGAATAATTGGTCTTATGTGATCTCCTTGTTTGCACATATATGTTTTTCACTTTTGCACTTTACTGAACCCGGGTTCAACCATTGGTGGGCTCTTTTTGATGCCCACCAAGGTATATTTGTTCATTCAGCCCATCCATATCTAGACTTGATTTATACACATACATATATATGATTCAGTGGTCTATACACACGCACATATAGTTAATATATATATATATATGTACATATGCATGTATTTCAGTGTATAGGCCATTTGGCAGGATGGTTTGCAGCTGTTAAGTATGGGAATATGTGGTCTGTTTTTAGTGTTTTTATTCCTTTGAATATTCAATAAATGTCCTATACCAATATTGTAATTATTTACCAATAAATTGTTTCTTATTCTTGAGTGGTGCTGTTGTTCTGGGCTTTCTTTTTTGTTCCTTTACATTACTCTATTTACTATACACTTTCTCCTGATACCAATACATACTACACCATATTTAGGCTCTCGGTGTCCCTGCTTTTGTCTTCTCAAGAGCCTTTAAACAGTACACTATCCAGCCATGTAGTGGCGTACTTTGGACATTTAACACCCGGTGCTGGGTATCAAATGCCCCCTCCCCCCCCAAAAAAAATTTGAAAGGAGTAAGTGTGACATGCTAAGCATGCCGGAACACTAACACCCCCCCCCCCCCCACTAACCTGCACGCTGAGACCCTGCACTACCCCCTTTGTTTGCCACTGACTCCATGTTGTGGGTAAAATTATTAAAAACCCAAACTAGACAACGTATGTAAATATATAGGTGGTTAAAACAAGCAAAGAATGAAAAAAACGCTGTCTATAATCTTTTTCTTTCAATCACCTTCCCAAGAACACTAAAATTTTGACAGTCTAAAGAGAAGTACTATAATGTGTCTAATACTGTAATTGGCAGCATCGAGCACTCCCCAAGTAGTTTTGGGTCACCCTGAACTGCTTGGGTATTCTGTTCAATTGAGCACTGTAATGCTGAGCTCTACAACAGAAAAGGGAAGTACTATACTAGATGCATTGTATGAGATAAAGGATGTTGACTAGACAGAGGCGCTCAGCTTTGATGTTACTAGCAGATGCTTTTTTTCTCCTATTTGTATTGCCTGAGGAAGCAGGTTTACCTGCGAAACGCGTTGCACTTTATTTTGGATTACCCAATAAATTTTTTTTGACTGAAAATCTACAGTCGAGTGTTCTGCTTGGAGGAGGTAAGTCCACCACTGCCTCCTCTATTACCAAATTGTTTTTTAAGCTCATTTAGTCCCTTTTATCCTTTTGGTGCCTCTGTTATCTTATTGCTACATTGAGTCCACCCTAGGTGGAGGGTTGTACCCACTTCCTTCTTCTACTACAGAGAGCGACTTCTTAATCCTGAGTGGGGTCAGGACAATCTCCCCACCTGCCTTGACAGTGGTTGCCTTGCCTAATGGTAACCCTGGTTTGTGAGTGTTACATTTTGAATTACTCTATAAATCTTCCATTACCAGTACATACTACACTATATTGGGCTCTTGGTGTTCTCCTCTTCTCATTCTTCATGGTGTTCATAGAAATATAAGACATCACCTGAAAATAAGCCCTAGCACAACTCTTGGAACAAAAATTACTATAAGACACTGTCTTATTTTCGGGGAAACAAGGTACATTCTTGTCACTTGCATAGCACTGAACCTACCTCCGTTTTTTTTAAGTCGCATTTACTCATGTCCAAATAAGTTAGGGAGGTTTTTTTTGCCCTCTTTTTCATCTTTTACTGATGGGGTCATTTTTACTTTGGGCCAGCAAAGCTGTGTTTGCTTCAATTAACCAGTCAGGTGAAGGGAGAGTAATGGCTGTGGATGATAGATGCATGACTAGAAGTTGGAGGTAAACATAGACTCCCTGGGCTGCGTGTAAAATGTATTCCTTTAGGAAATAACTCTTTTAAGCTGCAGATAACCGCACTGCAGACACCCCACTCAATCATTATCTTTTTTGATACTGCGTGGTAAGATGGAAAGTATGGCAAAACGATGAGCACATCATTTAACTGTCCCTACTGTCATCTACAATCAGCTGAACTTTGGCAGAAACAGCAGATGTGCTGATTGCACTGATTGGGCAGAAGTCTTCAGTGGTGGAAGCTTAGCTTACTGTTATATATCACTGCATACCGGTAGTTGTGTTGAACAAAAAATGTCTGCCAACATGCAAATCTTCACCGCGTCAAGGTGGGAATTAAAATTAGCCAATCAAAGCTAATGGCTACTGGTTAATTAATAGCAGCTAACTGATCAGCTTATTTTTTCCTTCCTGAGTGAACAGAAACTTATATATTAGAAGTCTAGACTATAAGTACAATAAAATCAAGACTATTGCATATGACAGACTACATAGTTTGCAGTTACTTATATTGTACCCTAGGTGTGACATAGACATGTATCTGCAGTGCCAAGCATACAAATAAGTAGAATTTGTAGAATGAGATTGTGATGATCCGCTCAGCTGGCTGCACAGGCAGACAGCTGTTTGTCCATTCCTCTAGTCTGTGGGCTGCAGGTCTCTGGAACAGAGACCTGTCTTTCCATTGCAAGTTTCTGGTCTGTTCTCTTGCTGGGGAATTTGCATACATTCGTTATGCAAATCCCCTACCTGCCTTCTTTGATGACTGGCACTATAAGAGCTTTATGTTTCCCAGAAGGCTTTGCTGGTCATTTCCCTTCCATGGTCTGTTCCTGATGGACACTGCTGGAGTATCATCCATTGCTATCTAGTATAGTTAATTCCTGGGGGTTGCTTTAGGCTCCCCTTCTAGCCCAGTCAGGTTATATTATCTGTATTGCCTGTTCTGTCTTGTCTTGCCTGTTGCCATTGTCCTGTCCCAACGGTGGTCGACAGGAAATGGTTCTGATCTCTGTTCTTGGAGTATAGCTGGTGCAGCGGTTGCTACCAGCTATCTCTTCTGTTCTGTCTCCTGGGATCGCGCTAGCTACTTTTCGCTAGCGCTGGGGATCCTTCTGTTCTGTCTTCTGGGATCGCGCTAGCCACTTTTCGCTAGCGCTGGGGATCCTTCTGTTCTGCTACTCTGTACCTGGATCGCGCTAGCCACTTTTCGCTAGTGCTGTGGATCCTATCTCTCGCTTGTCCCTGTTTTCGTGTGTCTGTCTTGTCTGCTACGCTTGCTGGAGGCTCGGTGAGGTAACCGTTAAGCAAGCGCTCGCGTCCTCTGTTTCATGTTTGTCTGTTAATGGTTAGTTAGACGTGCTTGTCTCTATTGTGCTTATCACGTGGAGATCGCGCATAACCGCGTGCACTGTTGCGAATGAGTGCGGTGTTCGCGGTTAGCTAGCGTTTGTTATTTTCTGTATCTCCTTATTGTATTATTTGCTGTGCCTTTGCTACCCTCGTATTCTATTCTGATCTGCCTTGTGTCACGTCTGGCGATCGCACCTCTCGCGATCGCGTTCCTATTTCATATCTGCTGTTGTGTGTGCGCGGTCGCGGGGTGGCGACTGGATTTGCGCACACACATACAACCTGTCCCTTTGCTCGCTCTCATTCGCAATCGCCTCTCTTGCGATTGCGTTCTGCGCTTCGTACAATTCCTGTCTGGCATTTGTGGAGGTACAGAGGATTGGTTCCTCTGCACTCCTCAGCGCCATCTGCCGACAGTAATTTCCCTCTACAGGTGCGTAGCACCTTTTGCTGGGTGCCTGCAAATATACGCTTGTGGAGGATTTCCGCCGTGTCAGCGCACGCGTTGTGCGCTGATCACGGAGAAAGTTCCACAATCGTTAGAGATGTTCTAAAAACGCCTTTTTTCCTGTGACACTCAACCACCAGTGCTTAAAGTGAACTCGAGGTGCACGTGATATGGTGGCTACCTTAATTATTTCCTTTTAAGCAATACAAGTTGCCTGGCTATCCTGCTGATCCTCTGCCTCTTACACTTTCAGCCATAGACCCTGAACAAGCATATGCAGATCAGGAGTTTCTGACATTATTGTCAGATCTGACAAGATTAGCAGCATGCTTGTTTCTGGTGTAATTCAGCCACTTCTGCAGCCAAATATATCAGCAGGGCTGCCAGGCAACTGGTATTATTAAAAAAGATCATTCTCACCTCGGCTTTACTTTACATTTCAACAGTTTTCCTGAATACTCTGGCAATGTAATAATGTCTTCCCTGCGGGAGCGGGAAGTGACATCACTAGTCATCAGATCTGCCAAGATTGTAATAGAGGTTTTGTGACACCCACTTTCTAGCGCGTTTATTGCAGGCTCTTTTTTCAGGAGGGGAGCACACCACTATCATTTGCTTTCCCTTCACTTTATATGTTGTATGTAAGTGTATGTGTTGCTGTACCTATATCCCATAGCTCCCAACTGTCCCTTTTTTGGAAGGACAGTTCCTGTTGTGGCACCGAATCCCCCTATGCTTCTTTCTGCATCAGTTGTTTCTCTTTTGGGTGTTATATACAGATCTGGGCAACTACATGAGTTATTTAATCACTAACAGTGTGAAAACTTAATGACAACATCTAAGTGATTACTTGCCTACTTTAATCAAAGCTTTTTGTACTTTTAGCACTTTTTTATTTTGTATTTTTTTACTGATGGTAATCAAATGTATGAAAATGCATGGAAATCCCGTTTTGTTTTTTTTTAAAGAATACTTATTGAACTCATCATAAGTGTAGGTGAAATAGTTTTGCACTTGAAGGTGTCCCTTTTTTCCACCCCAAAAAGTTGTTTGGAAGGTGTGATAAGCCCTCATATCCATACAAGACTATTGCATGTGTCTACTTTTGAAAACCGTGGTAAAATGTTGCTATGGGGCCTTATGATTTGATTTATAGTTGTGCCTCTAGTTGGCACCCCTCCACAACAAGAGAAACAAACACAATCTAATGTTTCTACTTTTTACGGTACTTTGATACTGTAATATTTTGTTTCAAAACGAGATCAGAGAGATAACAGGAAAAAGTAATAGAGGTCTTGTGAACAGACCTAGCAGTGAATCATGCCTGTTCTCGTGTACCTCTCTGGAGAGATGCTGGCCTGATAAAGCTGCTACCTGAGGCCAACTCCTTTAGGCCCCTGTTGTTTTGGGGCACTTTTCTACCCCCCCCCCCCCCCCCATGGTGCCGCTGTGCAAATGACCCACCTCTGCAGATCAGCCTGCTTGTCCATGCTTTACATCCATTATGCTTGAAAAAGCTAAACACTACTTGTCATTTGAAGAGATGTTTAACATTTAAATTCTTTAATATTTTATCTATTTATTATTTTAGAAACAGCAATAGTAGCCGTGGAATACATAGATTTGGTTTTGAAAATTATAATACCTCATTGACCAGTTTTTTTCTTGTTTTGTTTTTTAAGACACATCAATAACAATGCTAGCGGTGTTAGAAAATCCCACTCTCTGCCTGGTTTAATAGCATGCAGTAGATGTTCTGTTTCATTTAAGGCATCTTAATGACATGTATTTATGCTTGCAAAAAATCTATGTATCCTTTTGATGTTGCATATACAGTATACAGTGGCTTGCAAAAGTATTCAGCCCCCTTGAAGTTTTCCACATTTTGTCATATTACTGCCACAAACATGAATCAATTTTATTGGAATTCCACATGAAAGACCAACACAAAGTGGTGTACACATGAGAAGTGGAACGAAAATCATACATGATTCCAAACATTTTTTACAAATAAATAACAGCAAAGTGGTGTGTGCATAATTATTCGGCCCCCTTTGATCTGAGTGCAGTCAGTTGCCTATAGACATTGCCTGATGAGTGCTAATGACTAATTACACTGCACCTGTGTGTAATCTAATGTCAGTACAAATACAGCTGCTCTGTGACGGCCTCAGAGGTTGTCTAAGAGAATATTGGGAGCAACAACACCGTGAAGTCCAAAGAACACACAAGGCAGGTCAGGGATAAAGTTATTGAGAAATTTAAAGCAGGCTTAGGCTACAGAAAGATTTCAAAAGCCTTGAACATCCCAAGAAGCACTGTTCAAGCGATCATTCAGAAATGGAAGGAGTATGGCACAACTGTAAACCTACCAAGACAAGGCCATCTACCTAAACTCACAGGCCGAACAAGGAGAGCGCTGATCAGAAATGCAGTCAAGAGGCCCATGGTGACTCTGGACGAGCTGCAGAGATCTACAGCTCAGGGGGGAGACTCTGTCCATAGGACAACTATTAGTCATGCACTGTACAAAGTTGGCCTTTATGGAAGAGTGGCAAGAAGAAAGGCATTGTTAACAGAAAGCATAAGAAGTCCCGTTTGCAGTTTGCCACAAGCCATGTGGGGGACACAGCAACCATGTGGAAGAAGGTGCTCTGGTCAGATGAGACCAAAATGGAACTTTTTGGCCAAAATGCAAAACGCTATGTGTGTCAGAAAACTAACACTGCACATCACTCTGAACACACCATCCCCACTGTCAAATATGGTGGTGGCAGCATCATGCTCGAGGGTGCATCTCTTCAGCAGGGACAGGGAAGCTGGTCAGAGTTGATGGGAAGATGGATGGAGCCAAATACAGGGCAAACTTGGAAGAAAACTTCTTGGAGACTGCAAAAGACTTGAGACTGGGGCAGAGGTTCACCTTCCAGCAGGACAATGACCCTAAACATAAAGCTAGGGCAACAATGGAATGGTTTAAAACAAAACATATCTATGTGTTAGAATGGCCCAGTCAAAGTCCAGATCTAAATCCAATCGAGAATCTGTGGCAAGATCTGAAAACTGCTGTTCACAAACGCTGTCTGTCTAATCTGACTGAGCTGCAGCTGTTTTGCAAGGAAAAATGCGCAAGGATTTCAGTCTCTAGATGTGCAAAGCTGGTAGAGACATACCCTAAAAGACTGGTAGCTGTAATTGCAGCAAAAGGTGGTTCTACAAAGTATTGACTCAGGGGGCCGAATAATTACGCATAACCCACTTTGCAGTTATTTATTTGTAAAAAATGTTTGGAATGATGTATGATTTTCGACCCACTTCTCACATGTACACCACTTTGTATTGGTCTTTCATGTGGAATTCCAATAAAATTGATGCATGTTTGTGGGAGTAATGTGACAAAATGTGGAAACCGTCAAGGGGGCAGAATACTTTTGCAACCCACTGTATAGCTGTCATTTCCAACAGCTTGTAAGCAAACAGGATTGAAGAGGGCTGCACAACCGAAAGCTTACTCTTATCCTTTTAAGTTAGCCAATAAATGGTATCCTCCTGATTCAAAACATCTTGCTTTTAATAGAGTGCGACTGTAATAATAATAATGTAATAATTATAGTAATAATGTAATAAGCCCCATAGCATTTGCTACAGCAATGACACAATGATAGTGGACTGCTGTGTAAAAGTTGGCAGTTACTTCATCCCTGCCTTATCTAATATAGTTTCTCGCAAAGCGATGACACAGTGAGAGTGGATAATAATTGTATGAATCTAATCCTGGGAATGCACAATGAGATTTTTCAGCAGATTTACTGCCTGATCGATTTTCTGATCAATTTTCCATTCACTTGTATGAGAAATCGATCAGGAAAACGATCGAAAATCAGATCGCACCTGATAGAAATGATCTATCGAACCATCTATCTGCCACAAAATCTCATGGTGTATTCCCAGCATAAATCTGTAGCACTCACTTCCTCCCTGTCTGGCCTTGTGTGGTAATGAACTGTAAGGCAGGGACCACACTTGGGGAATTCCATGCGTTATGCCACAAACACACATAATGCTTTCCTATGGACATTCGTGTGCAAGTGTTACAAAGTGCATTTTTCCACATGCAGGAAAAAAATACAGACTTTGTTGCTTTTTTGCACACTGTGTGCGATGCCTATTGCTAACAGTCAGTGGCTGTCAGCTGAAGTATGTGGGAAACGCAGAGAATTGTCCATGGAAAACTGCAGCCATTTTCCTTAGACTCAAGTATTATCCCTGCCTAAGGCAGTGCATCACTGCAGAAAACAGTAATTTTTTTGCATGTAAATTTCCAGGACCGTATTCCCATTTGTCTACATTTTTTTGGTATCCTTTTAGAGTAGCAAATGGAAGTCAATAAGAATTTGCATGCCATGTGCAAATTCATGCTGTGAGGTGTACGTTTTATTTTCAATTTTGTAATTTTATACAGAAGTGTGATTTTCCACTGATATTCATTACATGTGCGGCAAATACATTTTTGCAAATTCACAATTTGCACAATTTTTAATAAGTGTGAACCCTGCCTTAGGCCCTGAGCACACCAATGCAGTTGTGTCCGTTTTTCAGTTACACATCAATGTTACAGATGCTGAAAAGCGGACAGAAGAGGACACAACTGCGATAGTGGGCTCTGTGCTGCACGTCACTCCTGGCAGGGGCAGAACTTGCAATCTCACTTATGATGAATGGGATCGCGGGCTAAATCGCCTGGAAATGCAGCAAACCATGCACTGCAATTCAGTGGTGAATCGCCACGCATGAATGGAAATGGCAGACAGTCTATGCACTATCTGCTGTCTCTGCGATCAGGTTTCCATAAGTGTGCCTGAAAGCGCTATATGGAAATGAGCTCCAAGAGTTTTGCAATGAATATATATACTACAATTCCCAATTGTATTAAGTTGCCATTTCCTGCAGCATTTCCTGCCATTTCCTGCTACATTATGCTAAGTATTATTTTATTTTTACTCTCTGTGAATTGAGAGTGCAGTTTAGTGTTGCTCTACAATCTTTAATTTAATAAGAAAACGTTGAAAGCTGAATATTAAATGTGAATGACACTGAGCCATTCTTCTTTTTCACAGTTGCACTTGTTTTAACTAGCTTCACAAAGGATGTATAGGCAACACCTCATCCCACACGGTGCTCACTCACCAGATAAGGAGACAGATTAGACTGTAATAATGCGTATAATGCATAAAATCGGTCATCTGGTCATCAGGCCATTCCCTTTGTTTGCTTTCTATACATAATCCATCATGCAGCAATGGAAACTTCTAGTAGTCTTAAATTGCACAAAGTTTCCTCAAAGCGTGCAAAGAAACAAGCTTGTAATAGTATAACACCATATAAAACCACACTATTTATTTCTCATAAAATAATAAAACATAAAAACACTCAACTTAGAATAAGTGTATGTCCACTTAAAGTGACTCTGTAACAAAAATTACAATGTTTTTTCTACCATCCTACAAGTTCCTAAACCTATTCTAATGTGATCTGGCTTGCTGCAGCTCTTTCTACTATAACCATCTCTGTAATAAATAAGTGTATCTTTCCCCTGTCAGACTTGTCGGCCTGTGTCTGGAAGGCTGCCAAGTTCTTCAGTGTTGAACTGTTCCTCTATGCACACTCCAGTGTGTGTTTTATTTACATAAGCCAGCAGCTTCTCTGCTATCTTATCAGTGATAGAAGAGAGCTGGATAAAAATCCTCCTCTGGAGGCTGTGAAAGGAGCTGGTCTGTCACATACGAAGGAATTAACGACATAGGCAGAGCTGTCTGCAGGAAGCCTGTAATGTTCAGTGCATGAGAGAAGCTGGGGACAGAAGGTAAACACACACAAGTGATCTCTTGAGATTCAGAAGTAAGGCTGTATACAGCCTGCTTGTGTATGGATGTATTTTCTATGTGTGGACATGCTGTACATCAACCTACTTCCTGTTTTGGTGGCCATTTTGTTTGTTTATAAACAAACTTTTAAAAACAGTTTTTGACTACTTTTAATGTGGCGGGGAGCGGTGAAATTGTGACAGAGGGTAATAGGAGATGTCCCCTAACGCACTGGTATGTTTACTTTTGTGCGATTTTAACAATACAGATTCTCTTTAAGGTGAATACAGATGAAGCACATGAGATAGGCAATTTGCCGTTTCACCAGGACTTCTGAAAGTAGCAATTCCGTCCGTAGTGTAAAGTTGTCCACCTCCCAAGCACCCGTTCCTCTACCGCTTAAAACAGTGTCTCCCCAACTGGTTTCATATGCAATGGACGTTATCAAGGGGTCTCGCCTTTTTTTGGACTCTATTAGCGCCACTGTGTCTATATTACATTAAGTGCATACGGACTGAACACAGGTGCTTTGGTTTTTTCTACTGAGCCATTCTTGCCGTGTGTATGGGTAAATTACATAGGTCAGCCAGCACACAATGGTTCAGTATCAGAAAACAAGGACAAAGCCTGAGTTGAATCAAACAAATGTTTCAGGTCCATACAAGTTCTGTTCACCTTGTAGAAAGGTTCCTGCATAGCCCTCAAATAACAGCATGAAACCAGTAAAGACCCCATTGATATTGAGCTTTGAGTTTGTGCTGACTTTTATGAACTAGCGAGCTACCTACTGCTACATTGGTGGTGCCATTCAGCTTGGGCCCTAGGTAACTACCCTAATAATCTGCTGATGGGACTAACAAGGTTCCTTATCGTAGCTTTTCCACCCACTTTTTCTATGCAACATTTGTAATGGCTTCCCATATGTATATTGGCCGAAATGTTAACTTATCATTCTTTATTTCAATCTCTTTAGGGAAAACGCTACAAAAACTCTCTGGACAACGTTGGGACTCCAGACTCCAGTCGTGGCATCCGCAATGAGAAGAAAGCATTAAAGTAAGTATGGGTCTACAGTATGTCGGTGAGGTTCTAAAATGGTACCTTTAAAACCCAAGGGAAACCAAGAATGGAACCAGACAACCTTGCGTATTCTCTAGCATGAATATCTGCCCAGTCCCAGGCCATGGACCAAACCTAAATGTCTTTCCCTCTTGTGGTTAAGTAGCGCCCCTCCCTTTAAGAAAAATGTCACATTTTGGCAAGCTGAAGTGATAAAATGTAACATAAAGTAAGCTGCACACTGTGTCACTTTCTCTTACAATGCATCACATGTCACTTTCTCTTACAATGCATCACATGTCACTTTCTCTTACATTGCATCACATGTCACTTTCTCTTACATTGCATCACAACAGTGTGTAAACATTAATTTCACTCAAGTCTGGATACAAAGGTCATTTTACCTTCCATGTGTGGCTGTCATATGTATCATATATAGAACAATCTTACCACGCACGATATCGCGGCTTTGCACATCCTGCTGCAGTAGTGTGCTTGACTTTACTGCTCTCCATTGCAGAGCTGTTAAGTGCCTCAAGTTTGGACTAAGACGCACCCCTTGTAGGCTTATGGCGCTGCTTAGAGGGTAATGATGTCACCATATTAGCCCTCCCCCTGAGGTGCTGGAATGCCACTCTCACAAGCATACTGGAGGTGTTCACTTTTATACTTTTTAAGGATAGTGACATTTTTATTAAACATTTTAAGCGTAGTTTAAAGCGGATTTACAAAGGCCTCATTTGCACTGGAGCGTTTTACTAGCAATTTCAGCAGTGCTTTCAGTCACTGGCTACAGCAATGTAACGTGCGTGGCAGTGTTTACACTTAGTAATCGGCAGCGATTTGCTGAAATTGTAAACGCACTGCGTGCAGCATTTTGAAGCGATTTTGAAGCAATTGCATTTCTATGTTATAGAATAGCAAAACGCAGTTGCTCCAAAACCGCTTTCCTGTGCAGTGAAAAATCACTTTGCAAAACGCTAGTGATTTTGCTAGCGATTCCCAATGTAAATTATGCCTAAGGTTCTCCCCTGCTGAGGGACACTGGAGAACATAAGTGATTCTGCAAACCCCAGCTCTAACCTCTCTGCAACCTCCGCTATCAGCCAATGTGACTCAGGTGAGGGTTGCAAAGTCTTCTACCTAATTGCAGGACAGGTTTACATAATCACTTTTGTTCTGCAGTGTCCTTGTCAGGAGAACCTTAGGCAATGAGGCCATTTCTGACTAAATTTGGGTTAGGATACAGTCTTTATCTACAGCATCTTTAACGTCCACTTTGAAAATTCTTCCTTGTCTACCTTTTCTACATTTAAATAACTGCCTGTGGGAGGTGCTTGGCTCAGCCACTCTTTCAGTCACATGGGCACTGCAATAAAAGGCCTGCTTTCTGCAGACTCATTGTCGTTTCTGGAAAACACCACACTCTGAGAGCAGTTTTTATTGTGTTGATATTCCCTTGCACTTTGCTTGTCTTCTCGCTCTATCGTTGTTCTCCGCCCCTCTCAACAGGTGTTTCTTTTCTCTCCCATTAAGCCGAGATTTGAGTGAGATCGATCGCAGAAAAAAGGGCTTTTTGTCTCAGCATTTTCCATTGAGACCTTTTGTTTCTTCCCTTGTGAACGTAACAGAAATGTCTTGTTATCTCGCTTTGCGCTGAGTACAGTACAAAGTATTTAATCAGCTTTTATCTAATCTTGGCTGATTCCACTTTCCCCGGCTATACGCATATGGATGTTTATATTTGCACATAATGGGTTTTGATTAAATGATATTAAAATGCTCTGTAGTATTATACTGGAGGAGATGTAGATTCGTTCCCATCTGCCGTATCATTCTTTGGACCCTTTGTCTTGCTGCCTACAAAATCTGCTTAGAATTTAAAGGCACCTCAACCAGAGTATCATTCCTTCCATCATTATAGTAGTATGTAGCACAGAGAAGAATACACTCTGAACGGGGTTTACGCAGATCCAAACTCTTGCACAGCACACAATGAAAAGTCTTTATTCCACATAGTTTCTTAAAGCGGACCTAAACTCAAGACTTCCTCTCTGCACCAAAAGATAAGCAGCAGCATAATAACCTTTAAAAAAACATTTCTTAGTTACAGCTTATACAAATCCTGCAATAAATGTGCAGTGTTTCTACTTCCTGCTTTCATGGAAGCAGACAGGGTTAACAGTCTGTGTTTACAAATTAGCTGTTCTGCCTAGGCAGACAGTTGACACAGCTGAGAGATCAAATTACAGTTGTGATTAGTCACAGAGTAGGGTGAATTAGACAGGCTAAACTGTAAATACATACAGGGTGCCTTTCTCTATGTTTTTCCTTCTGTCTTGTGTAAGGTCCACTTTACTAAATTCACTTCTTTGTGTTCTGTGTTTTTTTTAGCCAGATGCAATTGTATTATCAGAAGCTGTGAATAGTCTTTGCCTTGTCATTTTGTTCCCTGAACTAAGTCTAACCAAGGCTGTGGTGTCCTATTCATGTTCTGGTCATCTAATATCTACAATACTAAATACCTAAGAAAGTGTTGTTTCTGGTCATTATGATCTCTGAAATCTCAGCTGTAGGAAGTGTAATCTTTACAGAGCCTGTCACATGTCATTCAACAGTTACGAAGTCCAAGAATAAGAAAAATATGAATAATACTATCAGATACCCTCTGATGCATGCATGAAGAAATGAAACCCTTGCCTGTTCTACTGTCCTTCATTTCAGCACAACTAATGTAACTATTATTATTATTGTTGATTTATAAAATGCCAACATATTCTGTGGCATTGTACAAAGTATAGCAGTTAGCAGTGTCCTAATTGTTATACTGTATAGGAGCAAAGTACCTGCGTAGGAAACCCTTTGGAATAGTACTTCATGTCATTGGCCTCAATTCACTAAGCTTATCTCCTGTCTTTAATAACTCTTCTAGAGTTGTTACCATGGTGATAAGGCATGTAGTATTCAGGAAACATTTTACCTCAGGCAACACCTAAAGTTAACTCTTCTGTCTTTAAATTAACTCTCCAATCCTTAAAATAACTCCAGAGTTAAAGACAGGCTGTTAGCTGCATGTGAAAATAACTACAGAGGAGGTAAATTAACTACAGAGGAGGTAAATTAACTACAGGAGAGGTAACTTAAGGAATGAAGAGGTAAGATAACTTTCTCACGTGTGGAGGTAAGTTTTCTCTTGCCTTATTATCTCTAGCATGATCTTAGTGAATTGAGGCCAATCTCTGCCAAACAGTCTGGGAATCTTCTGATGATGTCACTCCATGAGTCAGGGGAAGGGGAAATCAAACAGGGTGCCATGAAATGTTGAGCTCTGCCTAGATTTCTTCCTTTATCCTGGTCACAGCATTGTTGTGGTTGCAGAGCCAAGATTGTAGTTCCTTAGCACATGCAGCATCTGCAGGATCTGGAGGATCTGGAGTCTGCATGAGTTGATCGCACGGCCATTCAGCCACATGTTTGGAGTGCTGGATCCCATGACTCCACTGTGAAAAGTAAAAATTGTATGTTGTCCTTGTCAATGTTAACCATAGGAACAGCAACAGTACCTTTAGTTTTGACACTGGGATTGATCTTTGAGGGCCCTTTTAAAGGGTTTTTTGTCTTCCTCTGGATCAATCAACAGGGATATGTGAGGGTGCAGGCTTGTGTTGTACGTTATTTTCTGGTTGAACTCAATGGACGCATGTCTTTTTTCAACCCAAATAACTATGTAACTATGTATGGTGTTGCAGTAAGCAATCTTACTGCAAGAGGCCACAATGTAAAGTCTATGGAGACTTTCATACCTAATGCGATGCGCTGCGATGGAAGTAGTTACCCATCACAAAGTCATCCTTATGTTACTGCATGATCTGTGCCTACTGCTTGGATTATGCAGAAATTCAAGTATATAGTGACACAGTAAGTGTAAATGATGGAGTGCAGTGCGCATGTGCGGACTGACAGGAATCCCACTGATATACCTTCTGTCCAGCAGGGATTATGTCACTGAGCGGGGGCTGGGCCATAAGCACATTACCCTGTCCATGCTGTGAAAGGGGCTTTGGTTCGGTGCAGTTCTCCTGGGGCGGGCTCTCCAGCCAAGGGAAAATCGCAGTGCATGAGTGTAAAAGGGGTCTCAACCTTAAACGAAACCGGAAGCGAGAAGGATATGGAGGCTGCCGTGCTTATTTTTTTTTAAACCATACCGGTTCCCTGGCAGCCCTGCTGATCTCTTTGGTTGCTGTAGTGTCTGAATCACAAACCTGAAACAAGCATGCAGCTAATCCACCTCTGTCAGAGCACCTGATCTGCATGCTTGTTCAGGGTCTATGGCTAAGAGTATTACTGTCAGAGGATCAGCAGGACAGCTATGCAACATTTATTGTTTAAAAGTTAAAATACTGCATATAGCAGCCTCCATATTCATCTCACTTCAGGTTCCCTTAAGGCTGCTTCCACACAGGGACGTTACAGGCGCACGTTAGTGCAGCCTGTAACGCTTACCCAACGCACAGCAATGTAACACAAGTGGGCTGTTCACACTGCCCACGTTGCGCTACATGTAACGCTGCATGTTGTACTGAGAGTGCAGCATGCTGTGCATTCTAGCGGCTTTAGCCGCGTTAGACTGTTTGCACATGCTCAGTGGGGGGGGGGGGGGGCGGAGAGGAGGCGGGGAGATGCTCCTACAGTAGCCGCGCACATGGCTACTTAAAATTGCACTGCACTGGCGGCCGCTGATTGGCCGGCGGGACCACGTGATGCGGAGTGTCTCGCTCCGCATCACGTGGTCCCGCCGGCCAGTCAGCGCCACCCTGGGAGACCTTATGCGGATAGAGCCGCCTAACGCGGCTCACTCTACCGTCCTCTCCCGCACCACCATGCATTGCGTTAGGGGCACGTTATGCGACCTTAACGTAGCACCTAACGCAACGTCTTAATGCGTAAGTAGCCTTAATGCAAACCTTTTTTAAGGTACATAAAAAAAATGTGACATTAGCTGTATCTTGAAGTAATTGTATGAGTTCCACCATATTTTATTTCCCACAGCTGTTTTCTGTTGCCTTTTTTCGCCTTCAAAAGAGCTGTAACCTCACTGTAGATGTCATAACTATGTACAATATAGGGAGAATTCGCAGCATTTAATACACTGATGTGCACTGTTACCCCAGTCTGTCATTTCAACAGCGGTAAAACAAAATAGATTTCTTTTCATTTCTTTGATTGTACAAGGGAAGCAATATTCTGTTCTGGAAAGGTTTACTGTAAACCAGAAGTGATCATAAACTCCAGTTAACTAGTGAGTGTTGCGCAGCACATTAATTTTAATGTGTACCATAGGAAAGGAAAGACAGAGGACCTCCAAGCACAAAAATGCAGAAATACAACTGCCAACACAGACCAGCAATCAAATAAAACAAAATGTGTGTTTGATATAGCATCAAAAAATGTTCTTCTGCTGTGGAGAATGGACATTATGTCACAACCTTGTGTTCTAGCAGCCTAGTAAACCCTCATATGGATGAAAGGGCATGTCAGTGATGGCAGTGTATGGAATGGATATTACAGAGAAGTGCGAGTTAAAGTGGTATCTTTTCTTGTCTTTTGGAGTTTTTCATTCTTCTTTACACTGAGCTCATAGATGTGGTTGTGCGCTCTTGCTTGATGGAAGCAATCATATAACTGTCATTCTCAGCACAAAAAGTACAGTGTTATGACTACAAACAGGGGACATATTTACCTCACAGTTCTTTTCCTCATAAAACGCATTGTTGTTGAGTTTTCACAATCCCCATTTAATGTTCTCCAGCTCAGCGATGAGTTGTTTTAGACAATAGATTGTTCTGGGGATTTAAAAACAAACAATAACCATACTCTGCATTGTCTCATGAATGAAGGAATAATCTGTCCTGATTTTAAATGATAAAGGGAGGCTGAGTGCAAGCTTGGCAATCTGGAGCGTACAGCTATAACCTACCCTTATAAAGAAATATTCACTTCTCCAGCCATCTTCTTATTCAGACCCTGTATCCATTGTTAAAATAGAAGCCATTTATAGTGTTAGGGCTTTCTTTAACTGGAAGCCGCGGCTGTTTACAATTCGGACGTGGCTCCCGTTGTGCTGCGTAGCCGTAGCCCGAAATGCTGAGTTGTGCTATGCATTGCTATAGTGATTTGGCTGTGTGCCAAATTTTTCTACATTGCACTGCATTTGTAAATTCACATTCAATGGAAATATCTCCATTGACATGTCAGTTTCTATGCGAATAATCGCATTGCAATCACACTCTTAGTGGAAACGGGCCCTTAGGGCTATTATTCCGCTGTGCCCGCACCTGGGCCAAATCTGCAGCGTTTCCCACAGGCGAGTGGGGCGAGGAAACGCTACCTATATCCCTAATGACTTGTGGTGCAAATCTGGACAGAATGCTGCAGATTTCTGCAGCCCACAGCCAAATCCCCACATCCACTGCGCATCAGAATGAGAGCCGCGGCCGATTCAGAAACAGCCATGGCTCCTAGTGGAAACCAGCCCTCACCTATAACATATTATTGTTAATACACAAAAAAATAAAGACAATATACTTATACTAGATATACATATGGGAAAAAATATTTCTTTCTCATTCAGTTTTTAGATCTGTCCTTAGTTCACTTGCTCTCCACAACAGTAGATTTAGTTAAAACATGTACCAAAAATCTGTTAATTAGAAAATACTGTAGATAGGTGCTGACCAAAATGAGAAAACCATGGAAAACATTTTTTTAGTCCTTTTGAGTGACTCATTTTATTAGCATTACTTATAGCAAGCTAGCAATTAATTACCGGTGAGTGCTTAGCTGCTGACAGTACTTTCCTGGTGGTCTGCAGTGTTTGGTAAGGAGACTCTTCCATAAACAGGAAGCAGGATAGGAGCAGTTAATTATAGAGCATGCCCAGGTTTAATCAGGGAGTCAAGGTTCAAGCTGGAATGAAAACAAAAGGGGCATCATTAGGGCCAACAGACAAGAACAAAGTCATTAGCCTTGCTAAGGGCTACATAAACTAACTAGAGTCCAGTCTAGTCCAGGACAAACTGGGTAAATCCATTGGACAATCTAGAACAAGCAAGAACATTGCACTCATGAACTAACTCCTCGCTACAAATGGAGCAAGCAGCATGTAGACATTATTGTCCCTTTAAAGAAATATTGGTTACATCAATACCCATCAGGATGGGTGAATGCTTAGCCACATTCGTTAAAAGCACACCTGAATGGAAAAACAGCATGAGTATGCATGTGCCTAGGTTAAGGAGGATAATCTGGGAACAATAAGATAAAGAATGGGCAGCAGGGATTTCACATGGGAAGGAATGATTAGGATAGACAAACCATCCAGAACAAAGGAATGCGATAAATGTGCTGTTGGAGACCAGTCTCCGTCAACCATCTGACACATGTCCTCTGCTGGCCATTAGTGAGCAATCTGGGATTACTTAATTACTTTACAGTCTCTTTTGATTAGGAGGCCTGACTACCTGATTTATAGGGATTGAATTCCCCTTTAATAAAGCTTATTCCCCCACAGCAATCTTCATATATTTATTTATGGAGGCTGAAGCTATTTGGAGCCAGTCTCAAACGTGATTGTCAATTTTTGGTTTAGTTGTGTGTAAGTTACAGCCCAACAAATTAGCACTGTCGCTCATGAATGTTGGTGACAGCATTATTCATTAGCTTGTTTCAGTTTATTACTAATGTAAAACAACTCTTCCCCGCTAAATATATTTGGCTTATTATGCATATGTGGTTGTGGCTGTTTTCTTTTAGTATTCATATTGGAAGTATAGCTCATATTTGGTCTCCATCTGTAAAACCAGGCTCCATTCCAACCTTGACAGCCTTGCATTATGTGTTTAGTTGACCGGTTTACCCTACAAGCTGGGCTGAAATTTTCTTGCAGCGCTTTAACCACGCTTGATGTCAAAGCTTGTGCAATTCCTCATTATACATTCTGAAATAAATAGATGAAATTTCAAGGCTTGCGTACGGAGGATTTAGGCACGCGGCAAGAAACAAACATTTCTGTAGTGAAATTCTGCTGTGTTTCTATGTGGGGGAGTGAGCATAGTGACAGACTGGCAACAATTCATTGTAGGAGGAAAACCATTTTGTACAATGGTATAAGGATGGCCGTGTACATAGTCCTTGAAGATTAACTCATGAAAGATACTCTTTTTATGCCCCCATAGCAGACTAAAGCCAGAAACCTCTTAAAGAATTTAACAACAAACTAGGACCTGTGTGTAGCCACTCCCCTTCAGAATGTACCCTGTCTTGTTTCGGGAAGAATAAGATCTGCTTTTTTGTAAACCTGGAGGAGGTTTACTTCATTTGCGTCATATGTTCTTATGAGACAAACATTGCAGAGCTCCCACTGATCTCAGAATATAAGTAGGACAACCATTGATAAGAAATTATTTTGGTCACGTTTTTTAAGAGGTTATTGAGTTTTCATTAGCAGTGCTTCCAGCTTTGGAAACTGAGACGTATGCGGGGGCACTGGGCACAAGTACCTTCTGATCTCGGCTGTGCTAGATGCAGCCTACACAGGAGAGGGTGCAGTCCTTCCAGTTGCTGTCATCAGTACTCATTGGACTCTGTTAAACAGTGCTGTAGTAGCACTGATGGGTACTCCTGCACTACGAAACACCCATCTACACCACTATTTAATGCATATCACTGAACTTTCATAGCAGTAGCTGGAAGAGCCACTTTATAGCTAATGCCTGGTACACACAATGCCCTTTCCCATCAGATAGAAGGGTCAAATCGATTATTTCTGACAGGTGCAATCTGATTTTTTTATAGAAGTGACAGGAAAATCATTAAGAAAAACGATCGGAAATCAGATCGCACCTGTCAGAAATAATCAATTCGACCCGTCTCTCTGATGGTAAATTGCATGGTGTATACCAGGCATTACTCAGGTAGATCAAAGGCAGCCTGATTTATTAAAGCTAGCCATACACAGGCCTGATCTGGCAGTCAGTTGAGCCATCCATGGTCAATTGGAATCAATTGGGTAGTAATGATAGATATGTCACACTCGAAGTTGATTCGATTTCAGGAGAAATGTTAATGAGAATTGATTGAACCACAAGTTTGTACTAGCCAATGCAGTCTAGCCATATGTGTCCATCAATCCCCTTTTCACCTAATTCAAATATTTATCTGTGCACCTGTTCACCTTTTTGTTCAATAAACTGCCCCTGAAATCAATCAAATGCTGATCAATCTGATATGTTGGGGCAATAGATCATCAGGAGACTCAATCAAAGTGATGAAATATACCAAAATTAATAGAGAAGTACCGGTATATGGCCAGCTTAAGGTTCTTCAAGTCTAGAGATCACTAGAGAACATTATTGATCCTAGTCTGTGTTTATTAGTATTGTCTGCATTGAAGTAAATTGCCTTTTCTTTATAAACCGGTCCCTTAGGAAACATTTGCAGCTGACCTCTCCAGACAGCCCCAGCATACAAATTTCAATGAAAAGGTTTACTGGTGAGGCAAAGTTTTGTGCCTGGCTGGCACATACTACTGTTCTGATAGATGACAGTGGCACGCAGTCACAAGCCTGTGCATGTTATTTTTCCTCCAAACCTTAGGGGTCAGACCTTGTAATCAAGCTCAAACAAAATCTGGTCTCCTGTAAGGTGGTCATTTCAAGGCCAGACCTGTACTTTTTGTGCCCCTAGCCTAGGCAAAGTATGTTGTGCCCCCCTCCGCCTATATTCCATGTGCAGCCCACTCTTCCATGTGTATCATCCATGTACCATGGCTCCTCTCTTTCATGAACAGCTCTCTTGGGGAGTAGTTTCACCTTCATGTGTTGCTTCTCATTTTCTCATTTGCAGCCTCCTCTTTTATATGTAGCATCCCCTCTTTTATGTTCAGGTGCCTCCTTAGGCTGCAACCACGCAAGGCCCAAGCCTTTGTGGCCTTAACAGAAATTAAGCCCTATATTTGGCTAGTCATCTCTTCAGACAACAGATCTGAGTGTCCACGATCATTGATAATATCTGGCTTTTGGGTCAAATCCTGATAAAAACTCACGAAATTAAAAATAAAGTCAGATTGTGTACTTGTCACTACAAAAGAGCTGCACTGTGATTCCCAGCCATTGCTATGAAATGTTATGTTCCAGGGGATCACTTCAGTCACCCACAAATAGTTAGCAGTAATGCTCTTTAAAGATAGATCTTGTCTGGAGGGATCTTTTATAAACATTTTCCAGAACATTGGCCACCCCATCCCCGTCTCATTACCTCCTTAATCAACTATGTACTGGACTTAGGATGGCCAAGAGTGAGGAACCAGGGCCAACCCACATAGGAGGGGAGTGACAAAACTTTTTGGGACACACAAAAAAGGTAAAGATAAAAAGTCCCTTGTCCTCAATGTTAAAGTTTTTGTTGCTCTGGTTAAAAGGTAACCTCCCAGTGTTGACAACCATGATGGTTAGCTTTGGTCAAGGGGTAGGAACTTCTATTCACTGGCCCCATTCTCCTGCCCACACAACCTGTATGGTTGATTACAGGATTAAAGTGGATCCGAGATGAACTTTTACTCATTGCATAATTGTGTTCATTTCCTATAGTTTATAGGGCATTCCTCAACCCAAATACTTTTTTGTTTTTGTTTTAATACTCGAATTCCCTATAAACTAAATAAGCTCCACCCACAGTTTTCAGAGAGCCTTGGCAGTAGCATGGGCTCATGGGAGCTCAGTCTGGGCAGGAGGAGGGGGAGGTATTACTAGCCAGAGATTTCAGAGGCAGAGGGGAGAAGGGAGGAGGAGGGGGGATTACCGGTAGGTTTTTTTCAGTCTGAGTGCTGATGGTGCAGATAAGCCTGCCTCTGTGTAATGTTTACAAACAACATGGCTGCTGCCATTGTATTACAGGAAGTTCATATTCTATTAAAGCAGTATGCAGACAGATTTGCTGTTTAAACTATCTAAACTGTACATAAGATATATAGACAAGTTACTTGTTCTAGTTAGTGTTTTATTTCGAATCTGCTTTAAGGGGGCTTTGGAAGAGAGCTATGCTGGGATTTTTTTTTCTTCGAAGTCGCACAAACTGACATCACACTGTGGAGGCAGCAGATATACAGTAACTTTTCTCTTAATATGGGCAGCCTGCAGCTGATATGGTGAGATGCCTGTCAATCAATAGGGAAACGTGTACAGGCATTATTCCCAGATCATTTCAAGGCAGACGATGGATGGTTCTTTATATATAGTGGGTGTGGCTGGATGTGTTGCATCCCTGCCAGCAACTGTAGCCTCTGCAACACAGTAAGCTTATCCAATATTATATCCCTTGGCTTACTAAATCAGGCACACTACATTGTAACACCGGCCAAGTCAAGAAAAAAGTATTATCCTCCAACAGTGCAGGGATGTGAATATTCATGACCACATCACTTGTCATTCTCAGAGACAGAGATCTGCCAAAGCATGGGCAACCTAACCTTTACCAGGAGTGTAAGTGGAGTTAGTGCAATGCATACTGATGCATTAGCATTCTCCATAGAATAATATGCAGGTGGAGTTTTACCATATGTGTAATAGCAATAATAGGAACAGATTAAAATAGCATTAGGCTTGGTACATCTCAAGCTGTGTGTTGTTCTGTGCAGAGAATGTTTGTGTGATCATGTACACATGTATGTAGGTAGATGTATGTTTGTGTGTGTGCGAGTTTGTGTGCGTGTGCAATTGTATGTGTTTCTGTGTGTATACTTGTGCATGTGTATATGTGTGTTTGCCACTCTTTTTGCTTCTTGTCTTATTACTGAGCAATGGGAATTGTATGGGAAGATATTATTTTGTACACACACACGTTATAGTTCCCTGAAGACACAGGGAGCTGCTTAAAACGCTCTCGGTCTTATCGCTCAGTCCTCAACCCCCTTCTTAGCAAAGGCCTCTTTTGTTCAGCTATGTCAAAGCACGAGTTGTGATCAGATATGGTGGCAAAAGTGTGTTTGGATGGAAGCAGGAGAGGGGGTTATTAATTAGGCTATGATTTCCAAAGGCATGTGGATAAAGAACATGAGGCTGGCCTTATAGTACATCGATCTTTCTTCTTTTGTGTCCCTTGTGAAGGTCAAGCTGTCACTTTGTTCTGAAAGTCTGCGTGTCATCAAGGGTCTCATGCTAAGAGCTCTTCTCAATGAGCATTTGCAGCACCTCATTTAGATCAACAACCTAGAGCAGCACAGTCATCTGAGAACCCTTAACTCTCCCTTCTCCAGAGAACCATCAGAAATGCAGAATAGCATTATGCATTAAAATCCCAGTTGTTGCGAATGGTACACAAAGTCAATAGAAAAAAAACTATTTGTGTTTCCAGTTTATGCCTTACAGGTTATAACCTACATATAGGTTGTCACATGAATCAACGGTAACAAATATTTTGCAACCCTTGGGAAAAGAATCAATTTGAGGTTTTGCAATTTTTCCCATGAGTGGTTGGGGTGAAGAGGAGACAAAGGTCAATATTAAGATGGTGCACTTAGCAATAAGTATGCTTACCCAATGTCACTAAAGTTCACCAGAGTCAGCAAACTCAAAGCAGATGGACAGACTACCCTAACACCAGCACAAACAATAAAAACGCTTTAGGACAGCCTTAGGGCTCTTTCACATTAGGGCAGATTTTCTGCGTTTCAACGCAACGGGTAAAGTTTGCATTACCCAAGGTAATATGAAAGTCCATAGTCTTTCATTTTAGCCTTCACATATAATGCTGCGTTTTTGTGTGTTGCGTTACACTGCACCCAGGCGCAGTTTTTTGGCCGACGCTAGCTTTATGCGTTACAATGTTAGTCAATGTAAAACGCACACTATGCACATTTTTAAACCGTTAACGCAGGCAATCAGTCCCAGAATGCAACAGAGGAACAATGTAGAAAGTTGAAAACTAAAAAGTAAAAAAAAATACCTGCGTTTTCCTATGTGCTGTAACGCATTGAAAACGCATTAAAAACGCACACATTTACTGCAGTGCAACACATATCAAAACGCATACAAAACGTATGCTTTGAGCGTTCTCCAACGCAAGCTCTGATGTGAAAGAGCCCTCAGTGTTGCTTCCCTTGTTTACTAATTATTGCAATCAGCTGGCTTGGAGTGACAGATTTTCATTGTCACTTGTGTATTCCTGTTCTAGAAATGCAGGAATTCCCTCTATCCATCATCCGCCTATTCACTGCAATGATGTTCACTTGTGGGTAGCGAGATGGGCCAAAATATCAAAGCACTCACCAATACCCTGGATAATACTGGCCCACTAATCTCATGTTGACAACAGAAGAATAGAAGCGTTGTGTATTTTGTATCTGAATTTAGGTCCACTTCAAATTAAGGTTTGGATTTTTTCTTAAAGTGATATGAAACTCAGCATTTCTTCTTTGCTCTAAAATATACTTTACAGCAAAACAAGGTATTGTCATAAAAAACCCTAGTAACAGAACAGCATTCAAACAGTTAAACACAGCACTTTCTTCTTCTGTGGGAAACTTAGCAGGAAGAAGTAAGTACAATAGTAGCTAATAAGAAAACAAACAAGATAATATAAACACTGTTAGCAATGTTTCAGTAGAATACAAGCAAAATGTGTACACAGGAGAAGACACATTCTCACTGTAGACATTGTAATATATAGTATTAATACAACACCTATGTAATAAATTAAAATGGCAGCTTTCAGAGCAGATAAACTGTACTTAAAGTGAACCTCCAGACTAAAAATCTACTCAGCAGCACTGAAAAGGCTTGGTGATTCTTTAACAGTTTCACAGCATCAGAAGTTTGTTTTTCTTACTAAAGCCCCATTTTTAGCTGTACAGAAGCTAAGCTTCGCACCATCGAAAGAAAAATGCCCGACTGCTGGGGCATTTTTCCCTTGATGCTGTGCAAAGCATGATGGGATTTCTGATGTTGTTGTTCTCGTTGCCTAGCAACTGGGAGGGGTGATCAGGACACAGGACATTTGAAACTGTGTCTCATGCTCCCTGTCATCTCCTTTCAACCAAAAAGATGGCTGCCCTGTGGGTAAGAAATTATATTACCTATCTATTTTAATTAACATAACTAATGTAACTTAATGACAGTATGTTTGTTTAGGTTGAAGGAACTTGTAATTTGTAGACAGACAATATTACTTGTGCACAAAAGCAAATTAGATAACTGAATGGGTAATAAAAGGAAAAACTTTTTTTACTGAATGTTATGTCAGAGTTTAATCCCTATTTAAGTTGTCGAATCGCATGAATTGCAGTTGCATTAATGTTGTGCCAGTCGTATAACTGATATTCAGTAGCCTTATATCAATCCTTGTTAGGCTCCTTATACACTTTGCCGATTGTGTTGCAGTGGGATTATTTTTCAATCGCACCGCAACATTGCCAAAAGGTCACATCGCACCTCGACGGTGCAGCCATACAGTGAGACATACAGTACCATTTAAGTATGCCTCACTTTTCATGTAAACCTGTACGTTGTACTGTTAACCCACTGCATGCAGTGCGTTACTGCATCCGTACCTGCTGCGCCGCACCATGATCAGTGTATTGGCCCTATAGGACCATCAGTTCCTCTGTGTCGAGATGCAACAATTTTGTGCGATGCTATGCAACAGTCGAGGTGTGGAATGACCCTCGTTGTTTGCTTTGACACAGAATAGATGTAAACATTTGCAAACTTCTTTTGACACTTTGGGCCATATGCAATTCACTTTTTCACCTGAGATTTCTCCAAGGTGATATTTTTAATACTTGTCATTAAAATGCCTTTTAAGGCATCAGAAAGCTAGAAAGTACTCAAAATAAGTTTAATATTACTTTTTCACTTAATTTTTGTTACTTTTTTAGTTAAAAAGTGTTGGAAAACTATTTTAAATCGAAGATGAAAAATTATCTACTAGGAGAAAACTGAGGTGAAAAAATGAATTGCATATGGCCCCTTGAGCTTGATTCACAAAAGTGTGATAACTCAGTTATCACGCCTAAAAGCTTTGCACGTGCAAACTAGGGTGCTAAGTAGTTTGCATTCTAGTTTGCACCCTAGTTTGCACGTGCAAAGCTTTTAGGCGTGATAACTCAGTCATCACCCTTTTGTGAATCAAGCCTTTTATATTTAACAATTCTTTAAAAAAAAAAATCCAACCTTAAAGTGGACCTGAACTCTTGCACAGAACAGAAGGAAAACATAGAGAAATGCACCCTGTATGTATTTAGAGAGTTTAACCTGTCTAATCACAAGTTGTAATTTGATCTCTCCCCTGCGTAACCTGACTGCCACGGGAGATAAGCTCATTTCAAAGCACAGGATATTAACAATATGTCAGCTTCCATGCAAGCAGGAAGTAGAAACAGTGCAGATTTATTGCAGGATTTGTATCAGCTGTAACAAAGAAATGTTTTTCTTATTAGGTTATTATGCTGTTGAGCATCTTTTAGAGCAGAGAGGAAATTCTGAGTTCAGTTTAAGTAACTCAACAAGTATGCTTGATTAAAGGTTAGCTAGAATACTTCTATGCAGACACAAGATGCTTTAGTGTGCAATCGTTATTACAAATTACTCTGGACATTGTTATAAAAACTGTTGAGGGATACGCCTCCTAGAGGTGTCGCATGTGCAATAGCCCCTCTATGTCTTTTGGTATCACAGAAAGTGAAAGTCAGCACCTTAATCTCCCACCTCAGTGACTTTTACAAAAACTTACACTTAGGCCCATATGCAATTCACTTTTTCTCCTGAGTTTTCTCCTAGGTGATATTTTCACAACATGTCATAAAATGTATTTTAAGCCACCAGCAAGCAAGAAAATACTCAAAATACATTTAATAGTACTTTTTCACCAACTTTTGGTGACTTTTTCAATTTTAAAATGCTGAAAAGTGATTTTAAAGAGAATATGAAAATTAACTCCTAGGAGATAACTCAGGTGAAAAAGTGTATTGCATATGGGCCTTAGTGTGTCATTCCTGGAAAAAAAGAAAAAACTGTGTGAAATATTTTGGTAAGTAATCTGTGATTTAGTGATGCTTACACATTTCTAGGTTGAGAAAGGTGGCTGACAGCCTGTAAATTCACTACCTGTCATCCACTGCCATATATGTGTGACATTCATTGGTGGTATGATACCTACACATCACATACCAACTATACAAAATCTATGGTACATGTGACGGTTCTGACCCATGCAAAAACTGCACTGTTGACTGCACCCACTAACTGCCTGTATGGATACTCACATTAACCCCCTGTGTGGATACTCACACTAACTGCCTGTATGGATACTCACACTCACTACCTGTATGGGTATTTACTCTAACTACCTGTATGGACACTCACTCACTCACTCACTCACTCACTCACTCACTCACACTCACTGTCTATATGGATAGGTAACAGTAAAAAAGGGCGCAGGAGGCTAGTGGACAAATCGGGCGCCGCCATTCACTCCCATAATAATTATCGTTTACTGGGCGCCGAACAGGAAAAAAGGGCGCCCGAGAATAATAACGTTTTCCAACGGCGCCTGAAGATTTTTCATGTTTTATAACTGCTTGTGATGATTTACGTTTCTTATTTCAATAAAACATTATTTTAAATGTTATCCCTTACTGTTTGTAAAACATTATTATTCACGAAACAAAGCGATCAGTACGTAACGTAAATTGTAATATATGTTATCCCTTACTGTTTTTAAAACATTATTCTACACACAATACAGTGATCACTAAGGAGGGTCTTAGGTTTAGGCACCAACAGGTGGGTCTTAGGTTTAGGCACCAACAGGGGGGTCTTAGGTTTAGGCACCAACAGGGGGGTCATAGGTTTAGGCACCAACAGGGGGGTCTTAGGTTTAGGCACCAACAGGGGGGTCTTAGGTTTAGGCACCAACAGGGGGGTCTAGGGGTTAGGGGTAGGTACAGGGAGCGTTACTTAGGCACCAACAGGGGGGGGTCTTAGGTTTAGGCATCAACAGGGGGGTCTAGGGGTTAGGGGTAGGTACAGGGAGGGTTACTTAGTAATTTTTTTTAAACGTTATTATACGTTTCACTATTTAAACGGAAGATTAACGTTTTTACAATTGCCGATTTAATGCACATTATTTAATGATTTATAACTTTATAAAACATTAATTTTAAACGAAATACAGTACAATACATTTTTAAACGGTATCCATGCTTATCGTTTAAAACCCTGCGCCCTTTTTTCCCAGTGCCCCTTTTTAACGTACGCATATGGATAGTCACACTCATTGCTTGTATAGGTACACATACTGCTTGTATGGATACTCACTGCCTTTATGGGTACTTACACTCACTGCCTGTTTTGATACTCACACTCACTGCCTATATGGATCCTCACACTCACTGCCTGTATGGATACTTACATTCACTGCCTGTATGGATACTCACATTCACTACCTGTATGGATACTCACACTCACTGCCTGTATGGATACTCACACTCACTGCCTATATGGATCCTAACACTCACTGCCTATATGGATACTCACACTCACTGCCTGTATGGATACTCACACTCACTGCCTATATGGATCCTCACACTCACTGCCTGTATGGATACTCAAATTCACTGCCTGTATGGATACTCACACTCACTGCCTATATGGATCCTCACACTCACTGCCTGTATGGATACTTGCAATCACTGCCTGTATAGATAATCACACTGCATGTATCGGTACTTACTCTAACTACCTGTATTATTATTCACACTCACTGCCTTTATGGATATTCACACTAACTGGTGTGGATACTTACACTCACTGCTTGTATAGGTACTCACACTCACTGCCTGTATGGATACTCACACTCACTGCCTGTATGGATACTCACACTCACTGCCTGTATGTATACTCACACTCACTGCCGGTGCGTATACTCACACCCACTGCCAGTATGGATACTAACACTCACTGCCTGTGCGTATACTCACACTCACTGCCTGTGCATATACTCACACTCACTGCCAGTATGCATACTTGCACTCACTGCTTATATAGGTACTCACTCTGTCTGTATGGGTACTCACTTCCTGTATAGATACTCATACTCACTGCCTGTGCGTATACCCACACTCACTGCCTGTATAGATACTCAAATTCAATGCAGCAACTGAGTTTCAGGTAGATTGATGGCTGCTAATGGCTGTAACAACCCGTGCTAATCCTAAGA
The DNA here is from genome assembly GCF_040937935.1 of Hyperolius riggenbachi. NCBI lineage: Eukaryota > Metazoa > Chordata > Amphibia > Anura > Hyperoliidae > Hyperolius > Hyperolius riggenbachi. Next base: position 89,348,808 of record NC_090656.1, read on the forward strand.
GAGATGGCATTTCTGAAATGCATATAGCATCAATTCTACGGTAGTCAAATAATGATGAGAAAATGAGAAGAGCAAATTTCAAGTGTACATTCAAACTGGTAAATGTAGCAATCCCAGCAGTGCAAAGTATTGCTCACAGTATAATTATAATTCATGAATTCATTTAGAAAACTTTAGATTGTTTTGTACCCATTGAGGATCATCTCCTGTGCTCCTCAGACTAGGACCAAGTCATATTCTAGGATAACTGACTGCTGACATTGATATATGTCAAGGTATACTATTATTTTTAATTGGCCTTGTAGTTACTGGGATTCTCTGGAGCATCTTCCAAAGAAACTGGCTTCGGGCTACTGTACCCTACTGTAGACTCTGTATGGTTTTACTGGACATTTGAGAGTTAATTTGTACAACATGACTTTTTTTCCCTCACAACAAAGTGCGATGTTATCGCTGACACAAGCCTTTTTATTTATTCTCCTGTGTAGTGACGCACTTGTTTTGCCACGAGAATCATTAAATACGGTTATTTTGGGGAGAAATGGCTGCCCTCAGACACAGCATATCAGCAATGTTTAATATCATTATTAATTTGCTTTTCCGAATCCTGACCAGCTGCAGGCAACAGAAGTACACATCTGCAGCTGGTGGAACAATTTAGCCAAGCAACAGTTAACATGTAAACTCTCGTTTAGTCATGCATCATACTGTAGCGGTGCCATCCACACAATGCTGCAAAGAGGCGCTAAACATGGTGATTAGGGGGCTAATGATTTCCTGTGAGTGGTCCGTGGGCATCCCATCATGCATCTGAGGGTGCAGTTATATAGACCAGGAATACAGACAACCATTGCCACTTAGAGAGGACTGCATTGTCCCTTCATGGCTCTTAACACCAGCATATCAAGGTAAACTTGAGGGCTTTTTCTGTTGTTTTTTTTAATATGTTGAAGTTTATGTTTGACAGTGGCAAAGGCTTTGGCTTTTAGCTAGATCTTGTATTGTGTTTTTCTGTCTGTTTATTATCCCCTGGGAGTTGTAGCCAGTGTATTTATTGCCAAGGTGGTAGTGATATCCATTGTGAATGATCTTCACACCATTCCTGCATTATTTATTTCATTTTCTTGTTATTGAGAGAGGAACATGCTGACGTATGTGGAATTTTGTCGTTTTCTTGTTTTAGCCTCAAGATTGGCTTCTGTTTTCTTCACACCGCCCAAGTTTAGTGCAGATTGTGTGTAATCTGTTGCTTGTAAGTGGGATGTCATTCGCTGTACGATGGGGTGACTCCGCAGAGCCCTTAATCTGCTCACTATAGATTATATGACACTTCTGTTTCCCAGCAGTAAGTTTGACTAGATCTCTACAGAAGACAGAAAACAAGGGCCTTGCTGGCTCTGGAGAACTATTCACCATGTGGAGCAGTCTTTAGGAAGAGCAGATACTGACCTGTGATTGTAATGGTATGGCCCAGCAGCATACATCCTTCTTTGTAACATGCTCTGTGGGGCTATAAAATACAGAAGTCAATTGAATGACATTATTAGCAAACATACGTACATTGACTGTTAGATAACAAAATCCACTGTTAGCTGGCAGGAAAAATTGAGGGGAACAGTGTGTTTAATGTGATTGTAACTTGAAGTTGCAGGCTGATTCCAAAGTATGCAATGATTCCTTTTTAGGTGGAGAAAAGAAGGGGGGTGAGACTTAAAGCGGACCTGAACCTTTGCGCAGGACAGAAGGAAAACATAGAGAAATGCACTCTGTATATATTTAGAGACCTCAGCCTGTATAATTCCCCCTCATCTATTACTAATCACAACTGTAATTTGATCTCTCAGCTGTGTCAGCTGGCTGCCTCGGGAGAGCAGCCAATTTGTAAACACGAGATGTGAACCCTATGTCTTCATCCATGAAAGCAGAATGTAGACACATTGCAGATTTATTATACTGAAATCGATCAGGAATCGGCCTTGTGACGCTGCATCCACTGTGTCTGTTGTTGGCTCCTTGCTCCGCTCACACTCCGCATACACGCTCCTCACAATTGCCCAACATCTTTTAGAGTGTCCCATCAAATCAGATGGTCGATGGGCCGCCAAGTAGATAGATGTATGGCCATCTTAAGAAGCTGTATAAAAGGTATCAAAGATATCTTTTGCTTGGATACATGGTCATGCAAAGCTAGTTTCCATAATTATCACAGCTACAGAAGCTCACAAAGATCAGAGGAACAGTGTAGTCTCCATAGTATATTAACTTTGCATAACTACACAGACATACACTGACTATGGTGTTGAAGATGCAGCATTACAGAGTTAAAACTGGACACAAGGAATCTGCTCACAGGAACAGACACCAGATTGATGGAAAAAGAAATATCCTTGCATTAGGCACAGAAGAGATTAGTCAGTGTCAAACACACCACAGAACAGTAATAGACTGACTGAATCCTGGGGACTTGGGCACATTTCTATGGCCATGCTAGTTAAAAGAGCTTCCAGAGGCTGCAAGGTTCCAGATATTTATACGAGCCAGACAAAGATGGCATTGCAGAGGCCACTGTGCCTCATTTCTTTGAAAATACTCATCTACGCGTGTCGTACTGTCAGCTGGACCGCACAGATATTTTATGATGGAGTTGGGTAAATAGTCATCTATCATTTCTGCTAATGGAATTGGCAGGAAACCTCTATGAGTTTATGCAAACAACACCATCCAAATCTCTCAGTTTGCAGCAGTGGATTGTCAGTGCTTTCAGGCCAGAAAACGAGAATGTATTCTGACAGTGCAGTTTATGAATGGGTTCCTTAACTTGGTAAAAAAAAAATAGGGAGAGATCGCATTAAGAGCGGTTACATTTATCTCCTTCTTTGGTGAAACTATAGAGAGCAAAGCCCACATGAGAAACTGCAGACTTAATTAGAGCACAGAGCAGGCATATCGCCCAATGGCAGCCTTTGAACTTGCGGATGCATTTTCTGCAGTATCTATTGACTACAAAGCCATAGTGAGTTTGATCCTGACAGGGCTGGGAGACAGGAACAGAACTGGTCTCTAGTCAGATCTAATCATCTCCAGGGCCATTTGCTGAGACAACTACGGATCCTCCAAAGGTCCTTCTGACAACGCTTGACTGACTTTCCTTTGACTGCCTACTCACAAGGATGCAATATTGTAGAGAATATCCCGTCACCTAGTGTTTTTTTTGTATGCAAGGAGGTTACATTTCCATGGATAGAGTTGAAATATAGTTAATACTGTAGCTACACACTTAACTAAAATATGCACATGCGACTCCATGAAAACAATAATTATGAACATTATATGATAGGTTTTAAGTAATGGATGCTTTCAGAGAAGCAGAGGGCAACAGGACAGCCTTTGAGAGCTGCATATGACCGAAGGCTGCCTGCTGTATAATGAGAGGATACGTAATTGCCACTTTAACGTAGCATAGGGAGTAGGCATTCACAGTATGATCCAGCTGTGATGCTTAGAACCTCCCACTTCCAAATATGATACTGTAAAGGCGGGAGTGCTTTTATATTCCTTTAAACAATGGCTTTTGTAATTAGCTACTGTACTGTATGTAGTTAGCTGCTGTGTACTCTGTGTTGATGCACAGGTACTCATAATTGAAGTCAATGTATAGCAGCATAGGAGTTGCAGGTTCGACCTGTGAAAGATCCCTCCAGCAATAAATATTTAAAGGACCACTATCGTGACAAATTGTAAAATTTAAAATGCATGTGAATGCAAATATATAAAATGTACATTTGTTCCAGAGAAAAATGCAATATAAAAGTATTTTTTCATATGTAGCTGTCACTTACAATAGATTTTAAAATTTGACAGATCCGACAGGTTTTGGACTAGTCTATCTCCTCATAGCGGATTTTTTGGGTTTTCTTTATTTACAATATCACTTATTGAACAGCACTTACTCTGTCCAACTGCCAAAATAGCGTGCAAGTGAGTAGGGAGGCCGTCCGGCATCCTTACATAGATCCTTTCCATATAGGGCTATTGTAAAGAATAAAATAAATACAGAGAATCCCCCTTGAGGAGATGGACTAGTCCAAAACCCGTCAGATGTCTCAGATTTTAAATGTTTACTGTAAGTGACAGCAACATAGGAGGAAAGTAATTTATAGTGCATTTTACTCTCAGAGAAGTGTACTTCTTATGCTTGTGTATTTTTTGTGATGGTGGTCCTTTAAGGGTTTAGTAATTAAAGATAATCTGTACTGTGAAAATCTTACTTAAATAAACGTACCAGCCTGTTTGTTGTCTTCTCCTAGCCCCCTCTGTGACATTTTCGCGGCTCCCCGCTGCTTTCTTTAGTGATAAAATCACTGTTTTATTCATGGATTTTGTAAACAATGAAGATGTCCACCAAACAGAGCAGGTGCCTGTTTGCAGTGGCTCCTCTCAAGCCTGGCTTGACTGGTACTCCCATTTGTTGCCTTAGCTGCTTGTCTGGGCTTTGAACTGTTCTTTCTGCACTCACAGCTGTTCACAAGGTCACAGCTCCATGAGCTGCAGACACGCTGGCTGTGAGCAGAGACCTTGCCTGTGACTAATACACACAGCACACAGCAGAGCATAGGGAAGGGGGGGGGTGCATAGAGGGGGTGTGCATAACTTCTCCCTATCACAGCAGAGGCGCCACGTTCCTCCCTGGGTCGACAAAGAAAAGAAGATTAGATATATTACAGAGACAGTGCAACTAGAAAAGGCTGCAGTAATCCAGACTACATTAGAACAGGTCTAGGAACTTATAGGATAGAAGAAATAAGGCTGAAAATTGTGTTAGAGTCTCTTTAAGGCGCTGCAGCTTTACATATGTGACTGCGCTTTCTGCTGCCTGCAGATCTTCCATCAAACAGTGTGATATAGTAAATGGTCTAGCGAGCATGCACTGCTATAATGACTGTCTGCTGTACTGATGAAGATACACAGAGCATCAACTGTAATTTGTACTAACAAGGGTGTTTCAATAAAAACTTGTCCCCTTGGTCCCTGTCGCAGCACATCCCTGCACATATCTTGCCTAAAACTGCTCCCCTGCAAAGCACCAGCAGAGAGACAATCTTTATCCATACACTCTATGTACCATTGTCTGTCCAGGGCACTGCTTTTATTTCGCAAATGCATTGTTACCCATGGGTAATTCTTAAATAGCATTCATTTAAGGAGGTTTGCTTTAAAGGACAACTGTGGTGAGGAGAATATGGAGGCTGGTATGTTTATTTCCTTTAATTCTATTATTTTCTTCTATTAGACTGCAGTAGTGTCTGAATCACACTAGAAACAAGCATGCAGCTAATCGTGTCAGATCTTCCAATAATGTCAGAAATACCTGATCTGCATATGCTTGTTCAGGGTCTATGGCTGAAAGTATTAGAGGCAGAGGATCAGCAGGATAGCCAAGCAACTAGCATTGCTTAAAAGGAAATAAATATGACACCTTCCATATACCGTACCTCTTGTTACGTAGTCCTAAGGTAACCTTACACAGGCACACAGTTTTGCAGTGCAGAACTTTGATCACGTGTCTGCCTGTAAACTATTCCATGCCTATTTTCTGATTGAATTTTGTAGTTTATGGTCAAGAGCTGTTGCTTTTCATAGAAAAGCACCCAATTTATATGTAAGATAGGAATTAACAGACTCATTTTGGTGTGCTGCCTATTATTTATTTATTTTTTTTGCAGGTCTTTTCATTCTACACTCTCCTAAATTTAGGTTAGTTTCACTTTGGGGCTGTTGCATTACTGCGTTATAATGTGCCCACACAACTAGAAATAATATATGTTTTAGCATATGATGTAACACAGTCAAAGTAACAACTGACCAATATGTACCTTGTGCACGGCGTCAGCTTGTGTGGTTCTAGTAATGCACTGCTTGTTCTGTGTTGTGATACCACAGTCAGTTGCAGCACATCACAACTGATGACGAGGTGGGAACTGTTCATACACTTAATCACACCACGTTTCATTGCAGTAAAGAGTGTTTGTTACAGTGCTGATCGTAATGGAAAAAGCTACGCTTACGGATCATTAATTTTACGCTATTACGCATTACGAAATTACGCTTACGGCATAGACATTCAATTTCGGTACATGTCTGTAATTACGCATTGCCCTTACGCAATTACGCGTAAGAATACCGTAATTCAAGATGTTACGTTATAGGCTTACGCGTAAATTCCTACTAGCAATTAATGCGTAAGGTCATGCTGCCAAGCGGAAAAGTTGACGCATGGATCAATGTTAGGTAGCCGCCGACTTTAAGGGTTAATAGCAAAGCCCCCTTAAGTGCTAAGAGCCTCAAATTTGGAGAATATATTAAGGAGATCAGAAGGAATAAGAGGGAAAAATTTTTTTTCAAAAAGACCTTATAGTTTTTGAGAAAATCGATGTTAAAGTTTCAAAGGAAAAATAGATACATTTAAAAACCCGCCGACTTTAACGGTTAATAGCAAAGCCTGCTTAAAATTTAGAAACACCAAATTTACAGGGTATATTAAGGGGATCAGTGGGAATAAGAGGAAAAATTTTTTTTTCAAAAAGACCTTATAGTTTTTGAGAAAATCGATTTTTAAGTTTCAAGGGCAAAAATGTCTTTTAAATGCGGAAAATGTCAGTTTTTTTTGCACAGGTAACAATAGTGTTTTATTTTCACAGATTCCCCCAAGTGGGAAGAGTTTTACTTACTTCGTTCTGAGTGTGGGAAATATTAAAAAAAAAACGACGTGGGGTCCCCCCTCCCAGACCTCTTTAACCCCTTGTCCCCCATGCAGACTGGGATAGCCAGAATGCGGAGCACTGGCCGCGTGGGGCTCCGCGCCCTGACTATACCAGCCCGCATGGTCCATGGATTGGGGGGTCTCGGAAGGGGAGGGGCAGCCAAGCTTTCCCCTCCCCCTCCGAGCCCTTGTCCAATCCAAGGACAAGGGGCTCTTCTCCACCTCCGATGGGCGGTGGAGGTGGAGGCCGCGATTTCCTGGGGGGGAGGTTCATGGTGGCATCTGGGAGTCCCCTTTAAAAAGGGGTCCCCCAGATGCCCACCCCCCCTCCCAGGAGAAATGAGTATAGAGGTACTTGTACCCCTTACCCATTTCCTTTAAGAGTTAAAAGTAAATAAACACACAGACACTTTGAAAAAGTATTTTAATTGAACAAAAAACATAACCACGAAAAAAGTCCTTTAATATTCTTAATTAACCATTAATACTTACCTGTCCCTTTAAAAGCCAGTTCCCACGCAATATCCTCGGAAATATACTAATCAGTTACAATGTAACAAAGCTATTACAATGTAACAACTTTGTTACTTTGTAACACCACCGCACCCGACGTCACTCGCCGCCACCGCCGCGTCTGCGCTGACCCGACAGAGCTCTGAGCTATATAGCTCAGAGCTCTGTCGGGTCCGTGCGGGACGCTAAGTCCCCGCCGCCTCCCGCTGTCCTCCCCGCCTCTTCCACATGTCACCCACATGTCACCCACATGTGGGTGACATGTGGGTGACAGATGTGGGCGGGGCTGACAGCGGGAGGCGGCGGGGACTTAGCGTCCCGCACTGACCCGACAGAGCTCTGAGCTATATAGCTCAGAGCTCTCTTAGCATCTTTGTATTTGGGCTCCAAGGAGCCCCATTGGTCCTTAGCAGACCAATGGGGTTCCTTCTGATTTAAAGGAACCCCATTGGTCTGCTAAGGACCAATGGGGCTCCTTGGAGCCCAAATACAAAGATGCTTAGGGAGCTCTGAGCTATATAGCTCAGAGCTCTGTCGGGTCAGCGCAGACGCGGCGGTGGCGGCGAGTGACGTCGGGTGCGGTGGTGTTACAAAGTAACAAAGTTGTTACATTGTAATAGCTTTGTTACATTGTAACTGATTAGTATATTTCCGAGGATATTGCGTGGGAACTGGCTTTTAAAGGGACAGGTAAGTATTAATGGTTAATTAAGAATATTAAAGGACTTTTTTCGTGGTTATGTTTTTTGTTCAATTAAAATACTTTTTCAAAGTGTCTGTGTGTTTATTTACTTTTAACTCTTAAAGGAAATGGGTAAGGGGTACAAGTACCTCTATACTCATTTCTCCTGGGAGGGGGGGTGGGCATCTGGGGGACCCCTTTTTAAAGGGGACTCCCAGATGCCACCATGAACCTCCCCCCCAGGAAATCGCGGCCTCCACCTCCACCGCCCATCGGAGGTGGAGAAGAGCCCCTTGTCCTTGGATTGGACAAGGGCTCGGAGGGGGAGGGGAAAGCTTGGCTGCCCCTCCCCTTCCGAGACCCCCCAATCCATGGACCATGCGGGCTGGTATAGTCAGGGTGCGGAGCCCCACGCGGCCGGTGCTCCGCATTCTGGCTATCCCAGTCTGCATGGGGGACAAGGGGTTAAAGAGGTCTGGGAGGGGGGACCCCACGTCGTTTTTTTTTTAATATTTCCCACACTCAGAACGAAGTAAGTAAAACTCTTCCCACTTGGGGGAATCTATGAAAATAAAACACTATTGTTACCTGTGCAAAAAAAACTGACATTTTCCGCATTTAAAAGACATTTTTGCCCTTGAAACTTAAAAATCGATTTTCTCAAAAACTATAAGGTCTTTTTGAAAAAAATTTTTTTCCTCTTATTCCCACTGATCCCCTTAATATACCCTGTAAATTTGGTGTTTCTAAATTTTAAGCAGGCTTTGCTATTAACCGTTAAAGTCGGCGGGTTTTTAAATGTATCTATTTTTCCTTTGAAACTTTAACATCGATTTTCTCAAAAACTATAAAGTCTTTTTGAAAAAAAAATTTTTCCTCTTATTCCTTCTGATCTCCTTAATATATTCTCCAAATTTGAGGCTCTTAGCACTTAAGGGGGCTTTGCTATTAACCCTTAAAGTCGGCGGCTTTTTTATATTATACGGGAGCGTAATATTACGCGATTACGGCAGACTGTGTAATTTCAATGGGAGTTTACTGTCTTACGCGTAATTTGTTACGCGTAAAACGTAACCCACGGTCTACGCGTAATTAATTACGCGTAATACCGTAACCTTACACGTAACGCTTACGGTGCATTTGTAGTGAATTACGATGCGTAATTACGCTAATGCGTAATTTCGGCCCAGCACTGGTTTGTTACAAAGCAACCTGTCATTGTGGAAGTGCCCTGTATCTTTAGCAGTTACTTTATACGCGCAGACTTGCCCCCAGCGAAGTTGTTGATATATAGATATTATTTGTCCTGTTACTGAGAAGAAATTCCAAATCTGTACTGTGCTTTTTCGCATTATAAGTCTTTTGTTGTTTTTGCTTCAGAACTTTTGTTGCTTTGCAGTAAAGAGGTTGCCCTCATTCTTCTAATGTCTGTAACCTCTGCGGCAACCTAGCGCACTTCAAAGCCATCAGATCACATCAAATATATTCTTACCGTGTCATGAAAGCAAAAGGGTTCAGTCCTATTGTATACATTTTTTGAAGTTTGAGCTTAGCCACACCTTTCCTATTATATCCGAGTACATCTGTTTTTTTTTCACTTTTTCTTACGGAAGACATTTGTGCATATTTTACCTGGAACAATATACTTTTTCACCTACAGCATAATTAGTACTTGATCATCCAGTTTGGAAGACCAAAGCATGGTAATTGACAGTCAGCGAAACGAAGACTATATGCTGATGGAAGGCGGTGTAAAATGATAGTCACCTTCAGGGTTATGAAACATAACATGCAGTGGAAATGCAGACAAAGCACAAAATTTAGATATAAGCGCACAAAGCGAAAAGTGATTTTTCCAGTCTCTTCTCTCTCTCTCTCTTTTTTTATGCAGTGCTGGTAGGAAAACCTAATAGTACACATTTAAGACCTGACGCTTAAAAAGAGGTCTTTCCAGGCATACGTATGTACGCATCGCCGGGAGTTGGGCGTCCGGAGAGCTGAATGAATGCTCTACCTGCTGTCGCAAAACTCCCCGGTGGCGTTAAATATTATGAGATGTAATTTGGGGTCCAGCAGCCGCCGGAGCCCCAAATTGCCCTTACGCGCCCCACACAACATTACATTGCTGCTAAAGGGCACCTGATTACGGCGCTGAGCGTCGTGCGCCAAAACCACCTGCTGTGCTTTCCAAGATATTGTGCTTTTCCTGTATATTTATGACCTTCTAGCCAGTGCCAAACCTGAGGATACTTGTAGCAAGCAGGGCCATGGAATTGGTACAAAGATTATCCGACTCCTCAGTTGATAAAACCACCGACTCTAACTCCGACTCCAGGTACCCACAATTGCACCGACCCCTTAGTTTAATTTTTACTAAGGCTGCGGAATTGGTACAAAAATAATCCGACTCCTCAGTTTATTGAAACCTCCGACTCCAGGTACCCAAAATTGCTCCGACTCCAATTCCACATCTCTGGTTGCACGTATATTACCTCATTGGTCTGGGCTTCACTAGAAGTACAGTTTAAAAACCATATTGACACGCTGGGCCCTAGAATTCTCCCAAAGTTAAAACTGGAGAAAAATGTAAAAATATATTACTAGCTATCTTACCACTGTAGATGATTATATAAAAAAAAAGATAGCGGCCATGCTCAGACATGCATATAAATAATGCCGTCAGTATTGTTATGTACACTCATTGGCACATGTTGTGATAAGTACACACAATGTGAACATTCGCAAGCTACACACACAAGCTAAACAATCTTCAGCTGCCAAGTCAATCGGAGCCATCTCAGACAAGGATCTAGCATACAGTATGTATATCTGGCCACCATTTACTGATCTGTTATGCTGGATACCTAAATGTCAAAAATGAGCAGGCACATTGTATTCCTACTTACCCCACTCGCTCACTTGCCTGCTGCCTCCCCCCACCTCTGAACTACACACCCTTTTCAGCTGTAGCCAAAAAATGTGTTCATTTAGCACTTATGCCCCAAACTGCCATACAAATGATTGTTGTATGATCATTTAGGGCAACTTTACTCACAGTGTATGGCTTTGGCATACCCTTCACATTGCATTGTCAGTCCTTCTATTACTTCTTTGTACAGTAAGCTCTAAGGGATACAGAGTCAACACTATACAACACCTCCGTGCCATGACTGTAAAATCAGTTGCTTCTGTCATCACACAGGAGCAGTAACAAGTGTTTCATTCTGAAATGTTGTGTAGCACAAGATTTCTGAGTTCTAGCTCTGCCCACTTACCAGTGCAGTCCATTGTGAGAAATAATGATGTAGCCCTTTGTACATCTGTTACTTACCTAGACTCATCTTAACACCATCCAGCAGCTTCTCCTACACCACACCCATTACCTCCTTCTCTGACTGATTGCTAGTGGAAACTGAGAAAGAGAAATGCCCCACTCCCAAGAGTATCATTTAAAGTTATCAGTGTTTGCAATGCATCATGGGAGGGAGATTATTGGGTTGATTTTCTTGATGATTTTAGCTATTTTAGCTGGGTGGGTGCAGAATACAATGCCAGTCCCCACTCAGTAATGGCCATATATAGACAAGTGTAAAACAGGGCGGCAGAATTATCAACACAAGCACACAGGTAACTGCAGAAAAAGTGTCAGAGTTATGGCTGGTTTACACGGGCGTTCCTCTGTGTCTCGCTGAAATGCTTTTCTGCTAGCAAGCAGAAAAGCATTTAGCAACGTTCGGCGTTGCCTCCCGTCGTACGTTGTTTTTGACCCTCGCAGGGGGACACAGAAGCATGGCGTTTAGGCGATCCTTGAAGCTACATGCAGCTTCCAGGAATAGACAAGAATAGGTTTACTGCAAATGACGGTTCCGGTGCTGTACATTAATCTGAGTGGACAGTGCTTAAGCGTCGGGCACTGCTGCCATCGTATATAATCGCGGTGCAGAAGCCCATGTAAACTGGCCCTTAGGTTGGTAAATCACAAAAAATCCCCACAGGCGCAGTTAATAACAGGTAACACTCCTCTTTATTGGAAGCCCACAGGTACCCAATAAATGACAAGAATAACAAAACTCAAAACCATGACCTCGGGTGGATATCAGAAGCTGGGTTGAGCAGACTTAAGCTACTAATACTCTGTGCAATCACAAGTCTGGTATCACATTTGCCTACACAGTTGCCATTAGTGTGACTAGGGCCATAATTTTGAGTACACTGTTCTAATGACCCACAGTACAATTAAACAAATCCAATAAACATACTACAGTAGAACCTTGTTATAGTAATCTCTGATATAATAAACCTTTGGATAAAGTAAACTCAGTCCTCAGGTCCCAGCTACTGCAACTGTATAAATTTACAATGTATGACCAATTCTCATATAGTAAACTACTTTTCCTGGTCCCTTGGAGTTTACTATAAAGGGATTGTACTGTAACTATTCCTGTAAGTGTTTTTTTTTTTTTGATTGATTAACCCAGCTCTGATTATCCAGGGAACTCTGAAGCTTATTTATCCATATCAGCGCAAGGAAAGCTGGAGCAAAATTGGTGCAGAAATTTCAGGTAGCCATACATCAGGGAACGATGGGCAGATTCTACCAAGAGATAAATCTCTCTCTGATTGAATTTGATTAGAGAGAGATCTGTCTGCCCATACACAACATGCCAATTCCCGATTGATTTCATGCTAAAATCATTCAGGAATGGGCCTTGTGACGTTGCATCCGCCACCTCATCACACTCGTGCCCACGTTACTCCGGGAACCACGTGGGGCGCGTGTATGCGGATTTCTGGCAGAGCCCAGAGCCAGCGGCGGAAACAGACAGGTAGAGTATAGGGCACCAGGAAGGCACGTTAGACATTCTGAGGACAGAGCAAGGGTGTTTCATTGCTCGCCCCGATATCACACTCCAATACAGTCGCACAACCAATCTACCTCCACGACCCGACATCTTGCAGCATGTCCGATCGATACATGCAACCAATTTCAGCCCAAATTTGGTTGCGTCGTCGATCAGTCATGCTCTTGGCTGTACCGTTTTTCATCCAATTCGATAATAATTATCAAATCGGATGGTCGATCGGCACCCAAGTCGATAAATGTCTGGCCATCTTTTGATGTCCAAATTAAGTTTTCTGATTGATCGCCCAGAGCAACTGTTCCACTTCTGCCTTGTTTAATATCAGGTATACTCCCCCTGGGCCTGACTTATCAAGATAGGTGTACTGCAAACTAGAGGAAAAGTGCGAACACAGTAAATCCAGCGCAGGAGACTTGGGCGCACAGGGAGTGACTTCGGCACTGTCCGAAGACGGAGCTGAAGTTACTTTTAAAACACAATAATTTGGCTTCCAGCAATTGCTTCTTTCCCCACCATCCATGGCGGCCTGGAGGGGGAATAGTATTTAACAAGGCCGGGATTTGTGCAGCAGCAGGATCAGCCATATTCCGGCTGTACCCTGCGCCCATGTCTCCCACACCGATTCCTCTCGTACGCCAAAAGTGGAACTTTATCCAGAGAGAGCAAGGTACTAGTTACTGAATACGGCATGGATTCTAGCTATTTACTTCTCCAGTTCTTTTCCTTTTACTTCTTCAGTTCTTCTCCAAATTTCTTTGTATTTGTTTTAACTGATCGGGGCTGTCTGTTCTTTCATATCCTGCCCCTTTAAGCAGTATTAAAATTGGTGCTGACTGTCCCCATTGATATAAAGTATACTTCTGTTGTCTTAATATAATTGTATAGCGTATCATAGTGGCATTATAAGGCGTTCTTTCTACCAGACTGCCGGGTGTGAAAATACCCCCCAAACTAGCATAATTTTCTGTCCAATCTGATGAAACAGATGCTGTCATACTACTGAATGCCTCTCATATAAAAGATTAAAAATAAAACGGCAAATATTTCCTTGTGCATTTGTTCCGACCATATGCTGTGTGTGATTCACCCAGGAAAGTTGTCAGTTAATCACTGTAAAGTAATATATACCAGGTTCACTGAACAATCAAAAAGCAGTGTAGGACCTGGCAAGAGGAATGAATCTTCCCCACGTTAAACCGACCACACCTCGGAAAATAGTCTCTCATGTGTACCTGGACGTCACCGCGGCCGAGAGACAGTAAATATTTCTCCGACAGCGTGTTATCTCTTGGCGCCTGTTCCCGCTTCTCTTCGACTTGATAAATCGCGTGACTGTTGTATAAATAACAAAGACATCATTGTATCTTCATCAATTAACGGAATGCTGCTAACCACAAAACAAGCAATCGCAGAGGAGCAGCAGTAAAGAGGGAAAACGAAAAAAGGCAAATGCAGTCAGGCAAGAGTTTGATGTTATCACAACCAAATCATCTTGTTACACATTAGTTACCGAGGGTTAAAATGGCAGCACAACATTGGTCTTTTCTATTAAGCCCTCTGGGTTTTAGGATTTCTCACGACAATCCCTGAGATTACAGGATTTAGTGCTGTAGTTAAACAGGCAATTTGATGCGGATTGGGGGAGGGGAGGGGTGTTAGCTTGGTAGCTGTTTCAGAAATAATATCCCTGACCTGCCATAATTAAAATAAAGATTTTAGAGCCTGAGAAAATACTGTTGAAAGGCTTAGTGAGCTGGATCTCTGTAATGAGCACTAGGGTCAGTGCTTGATCACCATTTACTTCCAATGTACCTAGAGCGGACGACTTGTGTATAAGGAGGTGAGGCTGAGAAGATGATCTTGGTGTATCTAACACCCTCTTTAGTTGGCATAAATGCTCTTCGCAACACCCAGACCCTCTTAATTAAAAACAACTCTCATCAGCTCCTGCGTGCTGCCACTGTGGCACTTGCAGAGGGTAATTAATTTGGGCTGATGACAAGTGAAAAAGGGGAAAACCAAAAGGAGTGGGAAGAGGTGACACTTGTCAGTGACATAATCAATGCTTTCTTTTTCCTTCCCTCTCTTTTAGCTATCTGGATTTGTGTGCTGCCAACTCAACCTTACTATAATAAACTCTTGCCTTTCTCCTCTCCTCCAGAGAACCTGGATCGGTTAATTAACAGACAAACGCCTTTTTCCTCTTCTCCATGTCTCTTCCTACACTTACAGGCCACTATGTGACATTAACTCCCTTCCTCCTCGTCCGCTCCATCCCAGGGATTCAGGCTTTTTCTAGTATTTCTTTTTTTTTTGTTTTTCTCTTTTTCTGCCAATTTAGTGATCTAGACAAAGACTTTTGGAATAACAATGAGAGCACAGCCCACCAGAAATGGAGCTCTTACCCTCCAAAGGAGTTTATCCTAAACATTTCACCTTACGCCCCCTATGGTGACCCAAGGCTGGCCCTCAAGTGAGTCTTTCTATGGTCGTTTGTAGTGAGTATGTACAACTTCCCTCTCACACGCCTCCTTCCACCTGCTCCTGTAACCCTCGCTCCACTTCACCCCCATGGGCGGATAAGCCATGGAGACGAGCAACCCCTCCTAGCTTCCACTAACGAACGCGCCTCCTTCTCTAGCCTCCCCTAGCCTTACCTCCCTCTCCATTTAAAGGCCAGGAAGGGTTGCCCGTTTTAGCAGCGTGTGCTCTACATCCGCACTGTGTGGTCTGATTCACTAACACGCCTCTTTCTTCCTGTGGCTGGCTAGCTGTCTGGTGCCTTTCCTGAGAGATTTTCTCCATGTTAACCCTATGTTGTTTCTTGAGATGTGGAACTTTTTACCGTCATCATTCCTGGGCTGCCGTCTTCCTCCCTCTTCTAACAAGAGATGCTTTGGGTTATTTTATAGTTGTTGTCTTTTGATTTGCAATGCTGACCTCTCTCTTTCTCTCTTTTTTTTCTGGTGTCTTTGTGTGTGTTTCTTCACCCCACTGTGTGTTTATGTCTTCACATTTGCATGTCCTCTGTTTGAACGTGGGTACATTGCAGTGGCACATTGTTGTCTGGTAGTAAGTCTGCTGCATGTGGAACCTCTGGGTTAATGGACAAAGACGGCCGACTACTGGGGGACAAGCAGTTTCGAAGCGACACCATGAAGATTAGTACATCCTCCCAAAGCCATCACAGTGAACCAGTCCTTGGCAAACCAGGGAGAGGCCGATGGCACACAGTGCAGAGCCACTTGGCATCTGGGAATCTCAGCCGAACCAAGTGAGTGCCTAAGAAGTATGAGTATGTGAGCGCGTCAGTATAATTGTTAGTTGTTAAACTTCAACTCTTATTTCACGAAACAAGGAAAGCTTTTGACCAATAAGTCCCTTGCTTGTCAGTTTAGTGTCCTCTGCTAATTAATAGCTGGGTATAAATCATTTAAAGAGCAAATGTTTGAACATTTTCAGTAGTGTCAAGTTTTTTTTAAAAAAGTACTTGTATGGAAACTTGTAGTGATAGGCATGTGGAGGCTATCATCATTTATTCATTTTTAACAAAGCCACATAGCTCTCATACTGACTTCAGTATTTCTGATTCACTCATTTGCAATGATAAGAACACCTGATCTGTACACCAAATTTAGGTTACTAACTCAGAAAGTAAAAGTGAAGTGAAAAACAAAGAATCAGAAATACAGATAAACAGACAAGTAGTGACTTCAAACGGAGGTCATCAATGACTCCTGTATTCTGTTCACTTCAAGTTTCCTTTCAGATACTTATGTTACCTGGAAGCATTTTTTAACTTGTGCCAAACTCTCATGATAGGCAGTCACCATGACAGTATCCAATATTAAGATACTTGCTGATTTAGTGCCAATATAAACTCGGTTGCAGGAACAACCACATTGCATTGAATGAATCATTGCTGATTTAAGTCCAAAGATAAAACAACAAAAGTTGTTTAGGTAATACCCTTAATGACTAAAGGTACAGGATTTCCTTGCAAGCTTTCAAAACTTTGTGTCTTCTTCAGGCATTAAAAGTACTTACCTAAACAACTTTTGTTATGTCTCCATGACTAAAACTAGATTACATACAAAGGCTGATGTAAGGCGAGGCTGGGCTTGCACTGCAACAAGAGGAGCAATAAAGCAATGTGGTGCAAATAAGTGTTAGGGAGCCTTGCCCAAGGTCTCCTCACTGAATAGGTGCTGGCTTACTGAACAGGAAAAGCTGAGATTCAAACCCAGTTCTCCTTTGTCAGAGGCAGAGCCCTTAACCAGTACACTATCCAGCCACACCTGCTCTTTCTTTACCTTATGAGTCCCTCACATAGCCCTACCCCCTGCCAAAAAAACACCATGATATTTCTCAATCTCGAGTAAAGAAAACACCATGACATTTTTTTAGAAGGGGCGGGGCTACACGCTGGAGGCAGAAGCTAATGGAGGAAGAAGAATAATATATTATACATTTGATGTCTGCTTTAAACACAGTTAACAGTGAAGTGGTTGATTAGTCTTTAGGGAGGGAGAAGGATAGATAGACTTACGCTCACGAGTCCACTTTTCCTTTAAACATCTGTAGTAGGGATGGTCGGTGAGATGCAAATACTTCCAAATTGATGCGCGATTATGCAAATTTCTAATGCAAATATATGCATTTGAATTTCATTGGTAGACAGGGGATTCAAACATCTACCAGCACACACAGCAAATAGATCACTATCAGTACAGGCAAAGAGTAATCACCTATGCATTACATACTGGAGTTAACATACCAGTCCCTTAAAAACAGGGTAAAATGAGTAATCCAGGTATATTGCATTCACAATCAATGCCTTGGTTAAGGTACTTTAAATATGTTAAAATACAAGTGCACTAACGCCTTCCCACATAGCAGCCAATAACCTGGATATGAATAAGCCAAGCAATGGAAACAATCGGATGTGGCTTAATTTAGCATAGTCTCTTGTGACATTGGGTCTATTTCTAAGTAGATCTAAATAATGAGTCCCAATATGTAATCCTGTAAATGGAAGTAAAGGCTCTAGAGATGTGATAGACACCTTAGCTGCATATCTAAGTTGTTAGAATCAGCAATCAGATTTCTTTTGAGATTGTTAAAAGCCAGAACTTTTCTATGAGCAATGTATGTTGTGCAACAAAGCATAGTGTTAATTATAGAAGGCAAACTACCAACACGCTCCCCGGTGTGCAATTAATATACTCTTCAACCACAGGAGGAATAGTCAGACATAAAATGAATGTCTGCTGCCAGGTTATGAATAAAATTCACCCATTAACCAAAATAGTGACATTCATTTGCTGCGCATTACCATTCCAAACATTGTAGATACTTTTTTTGGCACTCTGGATCTGTAGTCTTTGTCACGACACCAATTTATGAAATAGAAATAACTGAACACCCTCGTTTATATTAAAGAGAATCTGTATTGTTAAAATCGCACAAAAGTAAACATACCAGTGCGTTAGGGGACATCTCCTATTACCCTATGTCACAATTTCGCCGCTCCTCGCCGCATTAAAAGTGGTTAAAAACAGTTTTAAAAAGTTTGTTTATAAACAAACAAAATGGCCACCAAAACAGGAAGTAGGTTGATGTACAGTATGTCCACACATAGAAAATACATCCATACACAAGCAGGCTGTATACACCCTTCCTTTTGAATCTCAAGAGATCATTTGTGTGTTTCTTTCCCCCTGCAGCTATCTTCCACTGAAGTGTCAGGCTGTTTCTTCCTGCAGAGTGCAGACAGCTCTGCCTGTATGTAATTCCTCAGTATGTGAAAGCCCAGCCAGCTCAGAGGAGGATTTATCCAGCTTGTAAAAGATAAGAGAGAAGAGAGAAGCTGTCCTAATCTAAATAATACACAGGCAGTGTGCAGAGAGGGGCCTGGAGGGGGGAGATGCATCACAGAACCACAACACTGAAGAACTTGGCAGCCTTCCAGACACAGGCTGACAAGTCTGACAAGAGAGAGAGAAGTTGATTTATTACAGAGACTGTGATAGTAGAACGTGCTGCAGTAAGCCAGAACACATTAGAATAGCTTTTGGAACTTGTAGGATGATAAAAAACAGGATGAAATTTTTGTTACGGAGTCTCTTTAAAGACCAGCTGGTAGTTACCCCATTTCCACAAAAGTTGTGACACTGTGTAAAATGTAGATTAAAAACAGAATGCGATCATTTTCAAATCCTGTAAACCCTTTATTTGATTAAAAATTGCACAAAGACAACCAAGGAAATGTTGAAACTGAGAAATATAATTGTTTTATTTAAATATATACTATATTTTTTAATTTGATTATGGAAAAACATTTTAGAAATGTTGGGATAAGGTTTTTTTAACAACTCTTTTTTAACAACACGCTGTTAACATCTGGGAGCTGTTTGTCATTGTCTTGTCGAAGTAGGCAAGGACTTCCTTGAAAATGACAATGTATGGATGTTATAATATATTATTAAAAACATGCATTATATGCAAAAAAAAAAAGGCCCACCCGTTAAACGGGTGCTAGGCCATGGCCGCGACCCACAATGTGCACATGGACATGACCCTTGCGCACACGCACCGCCACACGGCCGTCCCCCACCGCTGTCCGAAGTCTATACACACAGGGAGATATTGCTTGCTTGGTGAGGTTCAGGACCGGACACACGGACACAGGAACACAGCAGGACACAGGGACATGGGTTTTAACACAGAGAATATATGTATTATACCTTGAATTGCAGCTTGATGCCATGGTGGATAGCACTTTTACCTCACAGTGCTGGGTCCAGGTTTCAATCCCAGCTAGGGTACTATCTGCACAGGGTTTGTATGTTCTCCCCATGTCTGTGTGGGTTCCTTCAGGCACCCTGATTACTTTCCAAAAACATATAAGTTAACCCTCCTGGCGGTTAGTAAATTCTGCCAAATAGGCAGAAATAAAAAAAATTTTCATTTTATTTTTTTTGTTTCATGTAAAGCTACCAGAGTGGTAGCTACATGAAATAACACTAGAGGGCGCATGTGTCCCTCTAGTGCGATCACCGCCGGCATCAATAGCAAACAGGGGAAAGCGTATATAACGCGTTCCCCTGTTTGGCTTTTCCTGTCGCCATGGTGACGATCGGAATGACGTCATGGAAGTCCTGACGTCAGATGCCTCCGATCCAGCCCTTAGCGCTGCCCAAAAGTCATTGGTCCGGGCAGCGCAGGGCTCTGGCGGGGGGGGCCCTCTTCCGCCACTGCGTGCGGGCGATCGCCGCAGAGCAGCGGTGATCAAGCTGTACACGCGGCTAGCAAAGTGCTAGCTGCGCGTACAGCACTTTAAATGGGGCGTATCGCCCCACCAGGGGCTGAGATATCCTCCTGCGCGGCATAGCCCGAGCTCAGCTTGGGCTTACCGCCAGGAAGGTTAATTGGATTCTCCATAAGGCTGGCCATAGACTATGATACACATAAATATGACTATGGTAGGGATTAGATTAAAAGACCCTCTGAGGATCTGTTAGTGACATGACTATATTCTCTGTAAAAGTGCTGTGGAATATGTTTGCGTGATATAAATACTAAATAAAATGACTTGGTTTTCAAGCATTTTGCAAGACAATCAAAAATCTTTTTGAAATTTTGACTTGGTAAGCAAGCAACATCTTAAAATGCAAGCACAGAATGTGTACATGCGTCACGTCATCACAAATGAGCTGATGGTTCTTCCCTTCTGCTGCAGGACGCTGCAGGATTGTACTTAATCACAGTGTAGTGACTAGTGTTCAATATCACATTTCCATGAAATCCTCAAAAGGAGGCAAAAGCAACTTGAGACAGGCAAAAACGGCGCAGGACATTTGGCCCACCATTGGCTGTAATATAAATTATGGCTATAGCGGCATTCAGACAGTAATTTGGGCGCCATCAAAAGACAGAGCCAAAATTACTATAAAATTGTTGTAAATTAGCCAGCAATAGGAAGGGGAATAGTCATTAACGCCAGTGGGACATTTGCAGGAGCAGGTTGAGACGTTTTTTCCCTTTATTTTTTGCCCAAATTTCCCGGCGCCTTAATTAAGTGCATACAAAGCAACTGTCATTGGAGAAGTTTCTTGTTAAAGCAACACAAAAAGAAAAATATTTGGGTGAGGGAAGAGATTGCAATGATTCTGTTGCTTATAGTGAAAGTCTTCCAACCCATTAACTGTCATCCTCTCCTCTCCCGCACGCCAGCCGCAATTCCCATATAAAATAATGCTTTCCCGGGACCCCTGCAGGCTAATAGAGCACACTCAGCTGCCCACCGGCGTGCTCCTTCCTGTGTCCTGTGTCTATTCCCCTTGGGGCACCTGTTCCCCAAGACCCGGCAACATGTACATTGTTGACTATGGGGGAGGGGTCAGCAGTGATGGAGAAAGGACACAGGAGGGAGCATGCTGGCAGACAGGTGAGTACACTCCGCTGCCAACACTCTGCATGGGCCCAGGGGGAGCACTAGATGTGGGGAGACCTGGGGAGCCTGCCAGTTGACCCTGTAGTGCTGCGGCGGTGGTGCCATAGATTTTTAATATAATTTAATTTAAGCTGAAATCTATTAAAAAATCTATTTGCAGTGCGTGGCAGTAATCGGTCCCACTCAGATTTCGGGAGGGATCTATCTGTAAGTCAGATTGAGTGGCCATCTGCCAGTGTATGGTCGCCGTAAGTTCACTCATAATGCACATGCTACAGGCTATAACACAACACACACGCTGCACGTTATTACATGCACTTTACTTTCATAGCATGAACAATTGGGATGTAGGGTGCGGTCATCGCACACGTTATCCAGAAACGCACTGTGAAAAGTGTGTTAGGAGAAGGTGGTTTGTTACAATGCAGAGATGTTAACAGTTTTATGGATACCGCGCTCACCTCCAGCAATGCAGCACGCAGTGAGAACTCACCCTCAGCCTGGATTCACAGTGATCCGTTGCATAATGCACATGTCATAATGAGTCTGAGCTGCAATGGAGACTGGAAATAGGCTTTAATACAAAGCCTGCATGCAAGTTAGAATAACACAATCAGTTACAACACAGAAATGTGAACAGGCTCATACAATTGTATAGGCAATGAGTTGAGATGCTAAATTATTCTGCAGTGTGAAAGGACCCAAATGTTAAGGTCTCTGTCAAGGAGATTCTAAGGACTCAATATACATTTAAATAAGCTAACACAATGAGCATGAGGCTTTTGGAAGGCAGTGTGCTGGCGAAAAAAACCCCCAGAAAGGATATGATCCGCAAGGCTTCCAAGAGATCGGTTTAATAGGAGAATAGTGGTATGGACAGATTTTAATTGCATTTTTTGTGCAGAATGTCTAAAATGCAACTTCAGCGGCATTCCATTTACATTAGCCAATCTATGCTGTTCACTAGCTGTGACAGATAAAACTACTGACTAGTCTGCAGCTTTAGCAGTGAACAAGGGCTCATGGGAGAGGTCAGACGACAATTGAATTTAGCCAATAACTGCCAAATAACGCTGGCATCTACTTATACAAATTTTTAACCGGCTGTGTGCAGCAAGCGAAGTGATCAGTATGCCGATAGATCAAACACGTTATTGTCAACATTCAGAGACTAGAATCAATGAAATTTGTGAGCTGTGGACCGAATCCTGGCAGTGCTAATGTTTTCCATCATCGTAGCTCAGTTGTACTTTGTGAAAAGCTACTGAGAGTTAATGCCGACTCCAGACGAGTGAGGCACAGAAAATCTGTGAGATTTGACAGGCCTGTACTGTAGCAAGATAATTTTAGCTCATTAGCTAAAATCTGGAAAATGTAATGACCTCTCTGCAGCGGTAAAGAGTTTGTGCTTTCTCAGCAGGAAGTAGACAACACTCCTGTGTAATTCATGCTGTACATTTTGTTTAACAAGACTTCTATCCTTAGCGTACTCTACCTTGTTCTGTTCAAGTTGCTCCTTTTGTTTTTTAGCAAAATCTTAGGTGGGCTATGGTTTGAGTGTTGGCTGCATTTGTAGGCTAGCTATCTTTTATGGACTTAAAAGCAAACCCGAAGTGAAGAGGGGGAAATGTTGGATGCTTACGTCAGTAGTTGGAAGCCTCTGGATGGTCCAGGGACTTCCCAGATCCTCGTAGAATCCACCGTTCCTATACATGATTCTTCATCATCTTCTGGCCACGAACAAGCACAACCAGACTGGGCATCCAGGAGTAAGGTCCACACACGCCCATCACAACAACTCGTGTCCTTTGTGCATGAGCTCTTCATTCTACTCATGCAGTCCAGATACGCTCATCCACGGCTGTGCTGAAGAAACCTATTCAAATCAAATACGTATAGAGGGACCCTTAGCTAGTAAGGGGGCTTTAAGAGGATCTATGAAGCCTCTGGATCATTTTTTTAAGTTAGTTTAGGTATCTTTTAAGTCAGCTACCAAGGCAACTTTAATAAGCAATTGGTTATTCTCAGATTGGAAATCAGTCGGGGAATAGCAATTTCTTTATCACTATGAACATCTCTGTTTCAATTCAATAAGATTTCAGAAGAAATCTGTTAAAAATTGGCTGTAGATCCACCACTTCCATCTTCTCACACTTTCAGTAAAGATTACTGCACTGTGCTGAAAAATGGTCATGGTCATGATGGGTTGTGGGTGGAGCAAAATGTACATATTCCCCCAAAACACTTTATTCACCAATATGTGAACCAAACAACATATTTAGCAGTTTGTTCATCCACAAAAATATAGTTAGGTTGAGTGTTGGCTTCAGTCAATATAATTAGGTAACATTTCCTCCCCAATCATAATTAATTCATCTCTACACACTGCTACCAAGTGCAGTCAAATATGCAGGCATGACCCCACTGCCCTCACAGCACTCTAGCAAATGTGTGTCAAGCCATTTTAAAGTGATTTTGAAACTATCTTCACAGCACTTTTGATTTATAAAAAAAAGAATCACTCTAGTTTGAAATAGCCCATTTGACTTAATTAACCAAAAGATTTTCAAAATGCGCTGTATAGTGCTCTTGGTGTGAAGTGGCCCTAAGCTTGGCCAGTCATATTGGCACTTCATACCTGCCAGAGTTGTTTGCACCAAAGCCAATGTTTTGAGTACAGATTGGTCAGTGGGATCTCTCATTTACTCTCTTGGTGAAAAAAAGCCGCTTTCTCCTTTCCTAAATTTCATAGACTTCAAAGGCTTATAGCTTGCAGCAAATGACTTCTACTTTAAAGCTATTAATTAATTTTAGAAGATAGAACACCTGTGCGAAGCCATAAAGTACACATTTATAAAGGTCATTTGAGCAAAGGTCACTAATATATTTTCTTCACTTACTGATGTCACCAGGGTTTAGCCCTTTCATTTAGTGCGCAAAAAAAAAAACTTGTGTCAGAAGAGTGGCATCTATTTTCGAGCAATAATTAGAAAGTTTTTGTTCAGGAAGTCATGTTTGAAGCTTGAAATAAATGCTCCAAATGTTCACACTAAAAGCTGAAGTCCAGACCAAGGCAAAAATAAGCTGATGCTAAGTCAGTCAATTAGAATCGTCACTTCATGAGCTGGTTGCTATGGGCAATGGGTTGTCTTTTTTCATGAATCAGCAAACGTTAATGCAAATATTATTACCTGACAAAAAAAATCATCGGTAGGGGCATAAAACCTCATAATGATGGCAAATAGCAAATAGTTAATACATTTCTCATATGCCAAATTTCTGGCATGACTAGCCACAGTTGTGTTCACAAACTTATATTCTCATAACTGATACCACTACGAGTTTCCCCACATAGCTGTTTTTGTCACTTGCCATGGCACTAGAAAAACAGGCCCTTTGTCTATGCAGAAAGAACTCTCTATCTCGCTGTTGGTTTGCAGGTTTCGGTGGGCAGGGGGAGCGCATGCAGGGCGAGCTGTGCACAGCTGGATCTGTTACATTAACCCACGACTCCAATCCATGCAATTCTTCCTGTTTCTGGGCATCCTGTATCATGGTAACAGCGCCCTATATGATGACATCACAGGGGGTGCTGTCACCATGATATGGCATGCCTACAAACAGGAAAAATATGTGGTGCATGGATTGGAGAGGTGAGTTAATGTAACAGCCCCAGCTGTGCACAGCGCAACCTGGATACATAGCCCCCACCCACCCAAACCGTCAAACCAGCAGTGGTCTGCTAAGCGCCCCCCACATTGCTGCACCCGGGACATATGTCCCCTCTTCCTCCCCCTTGCCACACCTCTCTCTGGTATGAAGTGCTTTTATAGAGCACTCGGCACTGAGATACCTATCTAAAGGGGGAACTCTCTGGTTGCCTAAAGGGGGTAACCAGAATGTTCACCAGCTCCTATTTAACAAAATCTTAACTCTAGACCTAGTTTTCTGGTTTAGAGACAAAGTAGTACCCAGGCTGATTACATATTGTAGGATAACAGTAACACCATCACAGCATCCCAAGTTTCAAAAAGTATACGACTATACTTCACCCCTTCACCCCTTAATGGTGTATTGTGGGGACTGCTGCCATCAGAGCCGGTTCTCTCATGAAGCCAGATGAAACACTTGCATCAGGCGCAGAGATTACAGGGGCGGCATGTTTGTACTGTGTGTTTATACTTACAGCATGCTGTCAGAGTAGGAGGAGAAGCGAGAGGAGAGCGAGTGAGGTGAAGAGGTCATCATTGGGGAAAAGCAGCTTGTTGTGCTTTGTGAGGAGTCTGATAGTGAGTAAGGAGGGGGAAGGCGGGAGAGCAGCAGTGTTTCATCTGACTTGCACAGCAGAAGGGAGGAGGTGGCACTGCTGTCCTGACTAAGTAGGAATGGAGTACGGCCGATTGGCTTCACTTTCCCAGCTTGTAACTGATAAAGACGTTTTCCCAATTTCTTTTCTGACAAAGCACATCAGTAAAAAGACAAAATATCTACTCACGGAGGAGATTTTTAACATAGTTACAAAATAAGTCACTCATAAAAATACCCTAAGAAGGCTTGGAATTTCAGCTCTGAGGGGTAGGAGGAGAAAGTGAAGCATAAGCATGGGTGATCATAGTTACCAACCAATGAACTAGCATAGCAGCTTTCTAATGTTGTCCTTTTTTTAAGCCATTATCTAGATTCTTCACATCTGCCTCCCAATCAGACATGATATATGCAAATTTTCATTATGACATAAATGGTGTCTAAACTACCAGAAAACACCTTTCCTCACCAAACTGGTTGGCATAATGTCCATTAGTGAGCATGAGATTTGTGGACTCATAATGGCATGTAGTGACTTTAGTTACCCTTTAAGGTGTGATACATTTCTTTATCTCAAGAGTTTTGGCGTTAGATTACTTTACAGAGATGCTATAAAAAGCCTTCTCTGACAACCCACTCACCACCTGCCAGTGTGGCACATAAGCTTGAAAATGCAAAGCGCATGTGAGAATTAAAGTTTAACCTTTTAGTTGCCAAGCATCAAGGTTAGCCAAGAGTGCTTGTAAGGTCATCATTTGCATGAAATCATAAAAATAATCAGATGTTTCTTCTCCTTGCCTGACTTACATTTGAAAGAACATGCCTAACTGTAGTGGTGGCTGCTTGCAGGCTGAAAGCACACACAAAATGCATAACATAAGCTGGAAATGACCAATAAGCTGCTTTAGAATAAATGCATATTGTTCATTCTGAGCTTACATCTGTATTGCTGTCTAATCCTTGCCAAGAAAATTCACTTTTGTTGGGGTAGTAGTAAAAACCTAGCAGAGATTTTAACCTTCCCCAGTCTACTCAAAGCTAAACATTTTATTAATAATTATTTAGGATATAATTTGGACATTTCACCATGTTAATAAACTGATGAGATAAACAATTGTATCGAGCATTCTACTCCCGAAAATTACTTTTTTTTTTTTTAGATATCCCAGTTTTATTTTATATCTAAACATTTACAAAGTAGATTGAATGTTTTATAGTCTCTGCTCAATGCCAATCTCTTACGTGTCCCAGAGCTAAAATATATGAACTATTGACCTTTTTATCTATCTCTTGCTCTTGGGAATTGTTCTTTGCCTGGAAAAGTTTCATGGCTGTAATTCCTTATCAGTGAGGGTAATGCTATAATCCCACAAGGATCCGACAAGACGGAAACTGTTACTTGCATGCCTGAAGGTTAACTCTTTCAGTTGTAATGCTGTGTTGTGACTTTAACATTCCATTACAACGCAATGTCCCACTGTGAATGGCCATAGACCTGACCATTATGGGCGGATTCGACAAAGAGACAAATCGAATCTGATTAGAGATAAATTTGTCTCTTGGTTGAAACTCCCCATAAACTACAGGCCGATTCCCATCCGATTTCAGCATGAAATCTTCAGGGAATCAGCTGACTCTGTTGCGTCTGCACCGCCGCTGTCCCCAATGTATAACTCTGCCAACCCCCCCTTCCCCGGTGAGTGCATTTATACATTACCTGTCCGGTAGCAGCCTCCGTGCGGTGACAGTCCATCTTGTTAGGCAGCCGCATACACGTGTACACACTAGTGGCGCATATCCTATGAGATCAGACGCTATGCGCCGCTAGCGAGTATGCGGAACTCCGCAAGATGGACGATCACCTCGTGGAGGCTGACACTGGACAGGTACTGTATAAATGCACACACCGGGCACATTTATACATTGCGGCGGCAGTGATGAGGGTTTCGGCGCTCATTCTGAAATTGGCCGCCGTATCGTCACACACACAACCAACCAACTTCGGCCCGACATCTTGCGGCATGCCGGATCGACTATGCGACCAATGTCGGTCCCAAAATTGGTCGCTTTGTTGGTCGGGCATGCACTTGGCGGCACCGATTTTTATCCAATTAGATTATAATAATCGAATTGTATGGTCGATCTGCCGCCAAGTCATCTGAGGTATGGCCACATTTAAGTCTCTTATTTTCCTTCACCATAGTTTTCACAATAGTTTACCACTTTCAAGCTAGGACACTTTGTTGACAGTTCCAACATGTTTACAAGCAATAATGCGATGAATACATTTACAAGATGTTCAAGCAGATGATGTAGAGTTTGGTTCATAGACCAGCTGTTCTACTGAAACAGCATTGAATACAGTTAGGGATTAATTCAGCTTTTCCCGACTTTCCAGAGGGAGACACTGATGGGCAATGCAGGCTTAGGATAAGGGTGGGATAAACTAAAGTACCGTTCTTTTTATTATGTATAACATAAAGGATTATTAAGCTAACATTTATACAAATACTTGCAGTAACACGCTATTGGGACAGCCCTGTGAGGGTTTTTTTTTTTTGTATATTTATTGTGTGTAAAAGGAACCAGAGGTGAGAGACGTATGGAGGCTGCCACGTTTTTTTTTCCTTTTAAACCATACCAGTTGCCTGGCTGTCCTGCTGATCTTTCTGGGTGCAGTAGTATCTGAATCACATCTGAAACATCTTGTCAGATTTTTGTCAGACACATTTTATTTGCATGCTTGTTAAGGCTAAAAGTATTAGAAGCAGTGGATTAGCAGGACTGCCAGGCAATGTGCATTGTTTAAAATGAAATAAATAAAGCAGCCTCCATATGTCTTTCACCTCAGGTTACATTTAACATTATTGTTGTAGTAAAGACATTACTAACATTACTAAAGCAAAGTGTGTGAACTCTGTGACCCTAAGCCATATTGTTCTTTATAGTGCTGCTATCTATACAGCAGCCAAACATACCAGCAGGGGGAGCACTGAAGAAATATTAGATATTCATCACTCATATTTATTATTTTCCTGATGCAAAGATAATGACAACCTCTATTTTAATAGATTTTCAAGTCTGATTTTGTATTTCATTTATATTTCATTGAGGAGCACTATTGTGAAAAATGATGACATTGAAAATACATACTTATAAGATATGCATTTGTCCCAGAGTAAAATGAGCCATACATTACTTTTCTCCTATGTCGCTGTCACTTACAGCAGGTAATAATATATCGTGTTGGATTCTTAATATTTTCTTTATACATTTTGACAAAATCTGTCCACTCCTCGGAAAGGTTCTATCTAAAGATGCCGGCTGGCTTACCTACTCATTTGCACACTGTTTTGGTTGGTGGCCTGAGCAACTGCCATTCAGTAAGTGTTTTTGAGAATAAAGTAAACCAAATAATCCCCCATGAGGAGATGGAATAGTCCAAAATCTGTCAGGTTTTTGCTAACTACTATAAGTGATAGAGGCAGACTGTGGGAGGAATGTATAGGGCCTTTTACTCCGAGACAAATGTACATCTTACATAAATGTATTTTAATTGACGATTTTTCATAGTAGTGAATCTTTATTTAGACCCGGTGTCTACATAGAGAAATGACAATGGGACCAGAAAGAGCTATTACATTCTAGATGGGATGAAGTGCCATAGCTACAATACATGGGGCCCCCAGCAAAACTTTAATGTGCCCTTCCCTTATATTCACACCCCCTTGCCTCAATGGGGATCACTACAGCCAGAGAGTCTATCAGCCAGAGGTTATATAACAAGTGTGACCACATTGACCCCCTTCCCCATAACAACTATGGCCACAACAACAACTGCATTGAAAGGGGATCCAGTCTTGGATGTGGGCAGGATAAGAAGTTGGGGCTCTTATTGCTTTGGGCCCCTCTGCAGCTGTAATGGCTCCTCTCCCTATAGTTACACCTCTTATTGGAACTCATTTTCACTCACTAGCTTCAAATATCTCTTGAAATTTTGCTTACAGTAACATCTCCAAAACTGAGATATCAGTCATTCCTCCTAAGACTCTTTGTGGTGGGGCCCTGTGGCTTGTTCCAGACTTCTGCTTCAGACTCTGTACTGCTTGATTCTTGCATTCTCTCTAATGTTCTGTCTAATGTTCATTCTTTCTGCAATGTCTACCCTTCACTTTTTCTTTTCTCTCCTTTTTTCTACCTTGCCTAAGCTTTGTGGATCCTACTTTGCCAGCAGCCACTACCCTCGACCATATCCCCATCTCTGGAGACCTAAAGTGTCAGCGTCCGCGAACACTTCTTCGCCAGCAGAGCCTCCAGCAACCTCTCAACCTTCACCAAAAGCACAATAACGGCCAGCCAACCACCAGCCAGAGCCTGGGGCAGCTACAGCTGCAGCAACAGCCTCCATCGTCCAGCAGCAGTAACACCAGCAATCCCCGCTCACAACGCACAGGCGCCTCACGGGCCCCATCCTCAGCTGGGTCCAAGTATAGGACAGCCGGCATCAGGAACCGGAATAACCCAGGCAGTTGGGATCATGTGGTTGGTCAGATTCGCAATCGTGGCTTGGACATGAAATCTTTCTTGTAAGTCTCTGCTCTCTTTCTCTGTTCTTTGTTTCTTGTTTTCCTTTCTTTATGTTTTTAGTAGAATAGAGTTAAGACAAGTTTTAGCATTGTCATTAGTAACAATCTGCAAAAAAAGTTAAAACAGTGTCTATTAAAAATGTGTATCTTGAAGAAGAGGTGGTACTTATCTGTACTGTAGATGATATTGAGCAGATCTCACATTTTTTTCAGGATTGTCTTGTAGGATAGTTTAAAGTTTACAGGAGCTGATATTAGAGTGTTTTGGTAATTGTGATTTAATTAACCATGTAGCGTGTCTGATACAGTGGACATTGCGCTTGTGGAGGGGATACTGTCTTAGTAGACCTTATGGTGTTGGTTTATAAAGGTTGGAAAGCAGTGGAGAACAGAACTAATCCAAGAGACTGATTTGTGGTATTTCATAACACCAGCAAACCTGGATAAGATTTTTAACTAGTTGTTTTTACTACTAAAGTGTACCTGAACTGAGTGCAAGGTTCCTCTGTAATCTTACCTGCAAGATTCCCCTCCATCCTGTCCAGAATACAGGAGTCAGGCTTTCATCTGGATGCCAGTGAGGCCCAGTACTCTGTTCAGCTTGAGGAAAGTGGGTGGGGAGCTGCAGTGCTAGCTGGGTGAGGTGGGAG
Organism: Hyperolius riggenbachi; assembly: GCF_040937935.1. Lineage (NCBI taxonomy): Eukaryota > Metazoa > Chordata > Amphibia > Anura > Hyperoliidae > Hyperolius > Hyperolius riggenbachi. Next base: position 89,379,621 of record NC_090656.1, read on the forward strand.
GGGTGATAATGACCATCCACAAGAAAGCCCAACTTCCTGTTTCTGGATGGGGCACAGGAAGATTCTGGCGATACAATTATAGAGGAACCGTTAAGCTTTTAGATGTAATACAATGGCAGTTTACTAAAATGATTATAGAGACCTCTTAGGACAAAGGTGTGACCTGCATCTCATTCTATCAGAACATCGTTTTGTTGCTGACTATAAAAAAATAATTCTGGGACTGCAGTGATGTGCAGCACTCACAGCAAGAATGTTTCCGTTTGAATAAATCCATGGTTTATTAGAAGACAGTTTTATAGTGTGAGTACATTCATGTGACTACAATAGCACAAACTCCCTATACAGTATTATGATATAATCCAGCTAAGGATTAAAGTATTTGCCTTCTAAAAAATAATAATGCATATATGGCTTGTTTAGAAATGCCCTTTATATATTACCAGCAAGTGTTTGCAATGATGCCTGGTTGATGTATGGCGGGATTACTTATCAGTCTTGATTTGCTTGTTGGTTATGAACTGTATATATACATATATTCCAAGGGCACAAGTATAGTGGTCATAGCAGGGCAGAGCCGGATTAAGGCTAAATGGGGCCCTAAGCAAAGTAACTGATTTGGGGCCCCCCCATCATGTCGTAATAGAATCAGAAGATGCAGCTGCACAGCAACATGCCGAGCTACTGGTTGCTATGGGCAACAGCCCGCTTTCCTCTGTGGGTGCACAATGCAGGGAATAGCAGCGGCAAAATGCAGAGTGAGAGATGAATGGCTGGGACATTTGCACTCAGGGGCTGGGGCACCCCTGTGAAGAGGGCGCTAGATATCACAGCAGCAGCACTTTCCCCCTGCATCTCCAGCCTGGCAATAGCAGAAAGCTCTGGACACCGCCAAACTGGAAGCCGTTCCCCAGACAGAATTACATAACCACCACCGAACAACCGATTTCCTCCCAAACTAGATCCCAGTGAATACGATAGTCCAGCAGAGGGAGAATGACAGCACCAGATGACTCGCATTCACCTATTGCGATCCAAGCAATAGAGGTCCTGTCATCCGGAGCCCATCTGTCTCCTCTAGAGTGCTGCCGTTCTGTTACTACTATTACTATTTCCTACTTCCTGTCTGATTTGAGAATCAGGAAGTTCAGAGCGAGCGGCTGCACTGTAGAATAGACAGATGGGTTTCAGATGACGGGATCTCTATCGCTTGGGTCATGGATAGGTGAGTGAGCGTTTGCCATCTGCTGCTATCATTCTTGCTGCAGCTGTGGTTCTCTGTGGGAAGGGAGGGAGGAGTGGCAGCGGCAGAGCGCACAGTAGCAGGAGGGGGACCTAGGAGGAGAGCCTGGCTCTGAAGACAATCAGCAGCGCACGGCATCATTTGACAAGACAAGACAAGACAAATAACATTTATATCTCGCTTTTCTCCTGGCAGACTCAAAGCGACAGAGCTGCAGCCACTAGGACGCGCCCTATAGGCAGTAGCAGTGTTAGAGAGACTTGCCTAAGGTCTCCTACTGAATAGGTGCTGGCTTACTGAACAGGCAGAGCCGAGATTTGAACCCTGGTCTCCTGTGTCAGAGGCAGAGCCCTTAAAGGGACTCCGAGCAGTGCCTGTGGGTATGCCTTTAAGCATACCCACAACTAATTAATTACATCCTCACACCTACTAGCATGATGTTTGTAATTATATCCCGCTGGGTTCCTTATATTTCATTGCATTGTGCTGAATCGACCTGCTGACTTTGGAGAAAAGTCGTCCTGTGTAATACAATGTAACTATAGAAAGATGCATATCATTTTAAAGCTCTCTTTCTCCTCTTTCCAATGATAGATAAACTGCCACCCTACGCCTTTTAGTTTTCGCTATTTTCGCGATCGAAATTGCTGTGGCCGCAAAAATTCAGAAAACTAAAAGGCATAGGGTGGCGCTTTATATATCTTTGGAAAGAGGAGAAAGAGAGCTTTAAAATGATATGCATCTTTCCATAGTTACTGCACTGCTCAGAGTCCCTTTAACCATTATACCATCCAGCCACCGCTGACAGGATGGCGATGGGGCCCCTTTGATTCTGATTGTGGGGGGGGCCCAAGCGACTGCTTTTGTTGCCTGGTCGGTAATCCGGCCCTGTAGCAGGGTATGTGATTGACATGGCCTATTAACGGGGGAACCAGACCTTTCTAGTTACACAGTGATTTATGTGGGTAGCCATAGATTTTGTAAACACATTAAGACAAAATGAAGATATATATATATTACTCCATGTGAGTGGTTTGTTTTTTGGCCACAAGCTTAGGTCCTCTACCAGAGGTTGTGCAATACTTTAGCTGTTCCAGGCACTGCACTCTTTTGAGCAGAGATTTCTGATGTGTTGGCATCTACTTCAGCTTAAGAGTGCTACCACTACTGGGACCACTTTTGGCCTCCACTTTCCATGTCTTCTCTAGCCCCACTTTTAGGTCACGTTAAATCTCCTGCTTCTCTTATTTCTTCCTCTGATATTGCCATTGCTCAGCACTGCTACAACTATCACCATTGCTGTCCTCCGGTCCTTGTCTACGGCCACGGTGTGTGGTTGACTTACCACTACCAGTCTATCTGTCCGGATTTGTTGTTACCATTATAGAATGGTGCAGGTCTTAAGCCTAGTACATACTTTAAATAATGATTGGCCAATCACTGACCAGTTTTACCACCTCCATGTAGTATGAAGGTTTCACCTACACAATATACTCATACTATTCAATATATGTTGCCCCTCATACTTCATGAAGTTGGTAAAATTGGTCAGTGATTGGCCAATCATAATTGAAAGTGTGTACCAGGCTTTAGCAAGTAGATTGCCAGAGGGCCCCATAATGCAGTTACATAAACACAATGAAAAATGGATGCACTCTTGCTAGGTACAGTATATAAAAAGCAATGTCCATGCAGTGCAGTTCGTTCGTCCTTAGGTGTTCAAGCAATGGAAAGACTGCACTACAAACATATACAGGTACAGGAAGTACATCTACCCAATTTCAGTTAACCTCTTATAGACCAATATCATTCTTATTGCAAAGCGTCCATGCTTTACTAAAGTAGCTAAAAAGGAACTCCAGTGAAAATAATGTAATAAAAAAAGTACTTCATTTTTACAATAATTATGTATAAATGATTTAGTCAGTGTTTGCCCATTGTAAAATATTTCCTCTCCCTGATTTACATTTTGACATTTATCACATGGTGACAGTTTTACTGCTGGCAGGTGATGTCAGTGGAAGGAGATGCTGCTTGCTTTTATGGCAGTTGGGAACAGCTGTAAACAGCTGTTATTTCCCACAATGTACAAGGCTCCCACAGTGTGATGTCAGAACCATGGTCCCGACATCACACTGTGGGAGGGGTTTCAAAACAATATCAGACATACAGAACCCCCTGATGATCTGTCTGTGAAAAGGTAAAGATTCCTCATGGGAAAGGGGTTATCAGCTACTAATTGGGATGAAGTTCAATTCTTGGTTACGGTTTCTCTTAAGCAGGACACAACACAGCAGTGTCTTTCCTGCAAGACAAAACACAGTAAAAAAAAGTATGTGATCATTGAGACACAACTGTTACACCTTTATATTGATAAGATGATGCACCTGCCAGTCTTGATAAAGCTACTGCATTCGGCATTTTAACACAGAACCTTCTCTCTGACAACCACATGCCCTATACACAGTTGATTTACTCTCAATATTTCCCTGGTCATATTAACTAACTTCCTACCCTTTTCATGTGCAGCAGTCCATTTCTTTGTTTGTACTGGCAGCCCTCATTGCATTTGCAGCCAACAAGTAGGCAGCACCTCCCGTCTGCCAAGGGCAACAGTAGTATCAACCATCCATTTGCAGCGGCAGCTTCCATTCTACGTGCAGCCCCCTATAGGCAGCAGCAGCCTTTTTCCATGTCTACTGTTTCTATGTGCTGACCTTCCATCCATTGCAGTCCCTCTCTATATGCAGTACCATTCTTAGGGAAACAGATCCTAGGGGACATGTGTGTCCTTTCCATGAATCTGGCCTTGTTGCCTTGAGGGTGTAGGTAAAGATGGTCTGTGTTTCCTGAACAGTGATCTCTCATACTTGCCTGGTTTGCCAAATGTTACTGAAATTCATCAATGAAGTTTCTTTAACTGACCATTTATGGTGCTCAAAGCATGGCTTGACACCACCCCCTCTTTTCTGTGGATGTTTACACCTATTGTCAAAACAGTTGGCCATTGATTGGTGGATCAATGTGTTCAATTAAGCCTTCATTTTTTGCCCTATGACTTTTTTAGTGATGAACAGACCAAATAGATTAGAACAATAACAACGTGTTTCCTTTCACAACTGAATATCTCTCACTGTGTTTTTTAGCACATTTTTCTTTTTTTCATCATTGCTCAGGACAATATCTCTCCCACGTCCCAGCCTGCAAATTAGTATCTGTGTTTTCAGTCTGGTTTGTTAGCAGACAGGGCCAGCCGTCTGCACTTATGGTTCCAAAAAGAAAAAAAAAGGCACAAAACACGTGTTTTATACTTTAATCTCATCAATTAACAGAGACTTCTACATCAAAGCGAACAATTAGTGTGCTGGCCAGAAGAGAAATCGGGAACAGAGAGATCTGCTGTCCCTCGGAGCTCTATTTATCCATTCTGTTCTGGGTACTTTAACCCATTCATACCCGTGCACTGCCACTTCTGTCACTCTGCACAGGGTCCCTTTCAGAATCAGACAGGCCCCAGAATATAAAAAAATAGAGTAGTTATCAAAAATGTCATGGGTAGGCCCCCAAGCACTCTTTATTGCCACCCACTCACCCACGCCAGTAGATTCCATAGGATGAGTGGTCGAGAGATCCAGGTCTCCCTTTGTTTACATAGCATTCTACCACACCATCCCTGCTATTATTATTATTATTAAGTTAGGGTAGAGAGACAATTTGTTTCCTACTCAATGGAATGATCACTTCCATAGATGCTTTGAATAGTAGTAATCCATACCAAACTGTTCCCTATTCGCTGCTTGCACCTCTAATACTGTGACTGTCCTTAGCAGATTTTGGTGCACCATATCAATTATTATGTATAGAGTGCTTGGAAGGGCCCAATGTAAAACTTGCAATGGGCCCAAAGCTCCTTAGCTGCGCCACTGGCCTCAGTCCTAGTACTGCTCAGTGCTATGCAAAATTTTGTAGCTGCAAATTGACCCACTGAGTGATCTTTGCTGAAATTCAGCTCCCGATCATTTTGGTGGATGAACTGTTTAATGTCAATTGTTATTTTTGGTAGCAGTGAAAAGATGATTGCCAGTGACTGCATCCAGGGAATTATTGACTTGTTCCCTAGTAAATGCTACACAAATATTATTTAAATGGTGTGATACTTACATTCCAGTATCCTATAGACAGAAAAAAAATGAGGATACCTTACCCGAGACAAAGCTACTTTTGGCAAAATTCAAATTTTCAGACAGGAAGAGGTAGTCTTGCTGCAATGTTCCCTCCTATCACCCTCCCATTCCCTCTCCTTTTCTGCCCCATGTACTCCTCCATAAGCGGAGGGTGATAGGAGGTAATATTGCTGCAAGCCTGCCTCTTCCTGTCTGAAAATTTTACTTTAGCCAAAAATCAAAAAGATTTTTCAAGGAGTGATTACAGGGACCATGATGGAACAAGGAGAGGATCGGACACCGCACAGAGGTGTGTGGATCCAGCATGAATGTAGCTCTGTGCTTACATTAGGTTGATTTGCCTTGAACCAGTTATCCTTTAATGCTTTAAATCCTTTCCATTGCTTCATGCCACACCCCAAACTATGTCCCTAATATACAAGCCAAATAAAGGATGATGACCGTACATGGTGATGTCCTTGCATGCCAGTAAAGTTTATTTAAAAATCACTAGCTGATGGCCCGGCGTTGCCGGGTATGTATTTGGCTGGTGTCGATTCGGCCCACTTTTTCTAACCTTAACACTCAATTACTCAATGACTAAGTTTGTGAGCTTTACGGTCTTTGGCATCAATAATTTGCACTAAAATGAAGCCAATCTGATTGGCTGTGGTTTCACCCCCTTTTCTGAATTTGAACCCCAGTCACCCAATGACCAACTGTAGCAGGTTTGAGGCTTATGCCATTAACATTGCAAGAATGACAGCAATTAAATATTCCCCATGAAAATCAATTGGTGAATTTTGATTGGCTTTTATAGGCTCCACCCACTTTTCTAAATATTAATTCCAGTCACCCAGTGACCAACTGTGCAAAGTTTGAGAGCCCTACCATTAACCGAGTAAGAATGGCTGCAGTTTACATTTTCCCAGTGAAATTTATATTTGTCTCCGCCCAATTTTTGATTATGGGGATAAAAAGTATTCTATATGTTATTCCAGGTATGTTAAAAAACATGAAGGGCCCGTTTCCACTACTGCGGAAACTGGGCTGAATCCGCAGAGTTTCCCCGCAGGCGAATCGCGCGGGGAAACTCTGCCATAGGAAACTATGGCGCCGCCGGCTGAATGGCTTACTTTAGCGATTCGGCCGATATTGCCTTCAGTTTCCGTGCGGGAGGCTGTGAATCCCATAGCCGTGCATGGCACGGCTTCTGGGATTTGTCAGCGTTCCCGCTGACAAAGAAAGGGCCACCGCGCGTCTCTCAGCCGTGCGGTGGCCAGTGGAAATGGGCCCTAAATAATGTGTATGAGTTCGCAAATTGTAAAAACGATAATCTTCCCTATTTTGAAAGTGAAACTTATAACAACATTTGTTAAAAAAAGATAATATATGTATAATAATTATAATTGTATAATATTATGTATAACCTTCATTTATCGTTTCTTCATGTAATAAAATCTGAAAATATTGTTTGTAACAATGAAAAATAACTGTAGTAAAACATTACTAAATATTACTAACATTTTACTACAACTAAACCTAACCCTACTCTCATACAGAACCCTCCCTGTACCTATCCCTAACCCATAGACCTCCCTGGTGGTGCCTAACCCTAACCACCCCCCTGGTGGTGCCTAACCCTAACCACCCCCCTGGTGGTGCCTAACCCTAACCACTCCCTAGTGGAGCCTAACCCTAACCACCTCCCCGGTGATGCCTAACCCTAACCACTCCCTGGTGGTGCCTAACCCTAAGACCCCCTGGTATTGCCTAACCCTAAGACCCCCCTGGTGGTGCCTAACCCTAACCACCCCCCTGGTGGTGCCTAATCCTAACCACCCCCCTGGTGGTGCCTAACCCTAACCACTCCCTAGTGGTGCCTAACCCTAACCACCCCCCCGGTGATGCCTAACTCTAACCACTCCCTGGTGGTGCCTAACCCTAAAACCCCCTGGTATTGCCTAACCATAAAACCCCCCTGGTGGTGCCTAAGACCCCCATTAGTGATCGCTTTATTGTGTGGATAATAATGTTTTACAAATAGTGACTGTAAAAAAATATTATGATTTACTTACTGATTGCTTTATAATGTGAATAATAATGTTTTACAAACAGTAAGTCATAACATTTTAAATAGGGCTTTAGTTACATACGATAGATATGTTTAATATATTTGTAAACGTGATTTGTCACGGTCGCAGTTATAAAACGTTAATAATCTCCGGGCGCAGTTATAAAACGTTAATAAACTCCGGCGCCCTTTTTTCTTGTTCGGCACCCATTAAACGATATTTATTATGGGAGTGAATGGTGGCGCCCTTTTTGTCCACTAGCTGCCGGCACCCTTTTTTTCCTGCTTCCGTGTATTCACAAAGCTATTATTATTGGATGATTTACTTCTGCAGTCTACAGAGACACTGTGATGTATTCACTAAATGTTGGTAAAGATGCTGCATCCAGAAAGCGCAAAGCAATTTTACCGGTCTTCCAGCAATAAGGGCCGGTTCACATTCGGCACTTGCCCGCCTCTTCCCGGCTATCGCATTTGGGTCCACTGATCGCGATTTGGCGGGTGAAATCTCATGATTTGCTGTGATTTACGTTTGTGATTCCCGTTCAATAGAACAAGATTCACAGCGCGATCGCCCCCTGCTGCATGCAGCGCATTTGAAATTCATCGCAATTGCAAACGCTGCAGTGTGAATGTATCCATAGGGATACATTAGGAGCAGTGCTTTGCTAGGCGCTGAAAAAGCACTGAGTGTGAACCAGCCCTAAGGATGCGAACGTTCCACAATTAGCTTAACTACGCGGTACCCTGACAATGTACAAATTACCTGGGCGAGGTAAACTTGGCGTTCGCTCCCTGCGCACAGCCATTTTACGCAGCAACATTTAGTGGATACACCGCAGTGTCTCTGTAGGCTGCAGAAGTAAATTATGAAATATTTCTCTAGCAGCAATTAATCCTAATTTCCTGCTCATTATGTTACTAATTATTATGTCACCCCTTTGTAATGCAATCATTCATAATATTCCCTTCCAGGATTCAAAAGCAATACTCTTTACATGAAATAAGAAGCACCCCAAGGAGACTAAATCTAAAGTTTAACCAGTAAGCTCTCTCCCACTTGCCCTCTCTCTCTCTCTCTCTCTCTCTCTCTCTCTCTCTCTCTCTCTCTCTCTCTCTCTCTCTCTCTCTCTCTCTCTCTCTCTCTCTCTCTCACACACACACACACACACACACACACACACACACACACACACACACACACACACACACACACACACACACACACACACACACACACACACACACACACACACACCACCACACACACACACACACACCACACACACACACACACACACACACACACACACACACACACACACACACACACACACACACACACACACACACACACACACACACACACACACACTTGCTCTCTCCCTCACTCTCCCACTTGCCCTCTCTCTCTCTCTCTCTCTCTATCTCTCTCTCACTTGCTCTCTCTATCTCTCTCTCTCACACACACACAAAATGGGATGAGTAGCATAAATCATGAGGAGGATACAGCTGTAAGTGACACAAAAACAGGAGCAATCATGGTGGCATATGGCTAGACGTGGCAATGATGTCAAAGGGGCCCCAGAAATCAGACACCTTTCCAGTAGTTTCTTCTGTAGGCCTTAGCCTAGGTTACCTCATGTGATTTTAGGATCTGCTTATACCTGTATGTAGAAGCATAAGGCTAGTATGTTGTGACTATAAGTTTGCAGCAGATAGAACTTGGAGGGGTTTTGTTTTGGTGCTCACTAAATTCCGCTTTTATGGTTGGGATACACTGTGTCCCACCCATATTCGTCCCGCTTATTATCTTGCAGGCGGTGATGCCCTTCACAATATTGCACTGGACATTCCTGTGTCTGGTGCAAATACACTATGTGAACAGGCCCATAGGAAAATATGTGTCCACTCCATTCTACATGCCCATTGGTCTGCTGCCTCAACTCCAGAAAATGGCCCGGCAGAAGACCTAGTGTGACCTGTCCCTGACTCCTAGTTAGTACTTTTTGACTCCCTTCCTACCTACCTTTCCAGTTTTTAATACATTTTATCTCTCTGGGCACTTACTATTGTCCACTTTATTATCCTTACTGTTGCCCACATTAATAAATAATTACATAAATAATAGTTTATTTTTAATCTAATCTATGAGTTTGTTGTAAATACACATTGATGCTGCAGTTTAAAGAATAACAAACTAGTAATTTTATGGGGTGAAACACAATCATATTAGCTTCTAGCAAGTTAAAAGACAGGTGTTATTATAGTATTACAAAATAACAAACATGAGATGGCACACCACAGAATTTTGCTGTTTCAGGTTAATACCTTTCTTTAGGTGCAAACCTATAGTATACTTTTAATTGCCACTGCTTTCCTCCTTTGCCCCTGAGATTCCACCTGATACAGGTAGTGCACCCAGGACTGGTGGGCCTAGTTGCTACAGCCAGCATTTACTTTTGTTTTGTAAATTAATCGGCTGCTTCCTCCAGCCACTGGATGGCACAATTTGGTGCAAGTTTGGTTGACGTTTATCCAGTGTGTGCATGAGGCATTAGCCTTCAGTAATGGAATGAGCTCAAAGTAGAGTAAGTTAAGGTGACCATACATCAGGCGACTTGGTGGCCAATTGACCATCTGATTCGATTATTATAATCGAATTGTATGAAAATCGGTGTCACCAAGTGCATAGCTGACCAACAATGCGACCAATTTTTTAGGATGAAAATTGGTCGCATTCTTGATCGCGCATGCTGCAAGATTTTGGGCCAACTTGCTCTATCGGGTGTGCAGTGGGAATGGCGTGCAATTTCCAGATGATGGACGATTGCAACAAAACCCCGGTGCTGTCCCCTCTAATGAAGAATGTGTCGTGTGCCACCCCCCTTCCCCCGGTGCTCCATGTAAAATATACATTACCTGTCGGCGGCCTCCGCTGCTCCGGGCGCATTCCCCTCTTTGTACACGCACGCCCCACGTGGTTTCCTAGTACATGCGCGCCCTTACTAGGAAACCACAAGGGCGCGCTTGTATGCAGAGGAGACATCCCCGAGGCAGCGGGGAACAAGCAGAGGCCGCCCACAGGTAATGTATACTTGGCACGGGGCACTGGGGGGACATTTACATTAGGGGGCGTGGCGGATGCGGGTCACAAGGCCGATTCTGGATCTATTTCAGCATGAAATTGGTTTGGAATAGGCCTGTTGTGTATGGGCTGCTGACAGATCATCAGATTCAAGAAGAGAGAGATTTGTCTCTTGGTCAAATCTGCCCATACATCGCTAGATGTATGGCTACCTTAAAACATCATCTTTACTGAACCAAGGATCTGTGTGAATGGTTAAGTGGAAAAAATAGCTGCCTCATCTGTTAATAGGTAACTGGTTCTCATTAATACAGTCACGGGCATTTCATTTGCATATCACCTGTAAATTCTCCACTTCAGCATATTCCTTTGGTGTCAGGCATTTAGTAAAGATGGTCTGCTAATTATTGCTTGAAAAAGAAGACAACCCAACAAGAAGCTAATTAAAATACGGGGCCAATAGGTCACATTTGGCAGCAGCGGCTATAGGAGGTAAATAGTTAAGAGATCCTGCAGATTGCTTATGCTCATTAGTTCTCATTTCCATGGCCGACAGTCTGTATGTAGCGATAATTCATGCGTCCATGTCCCAATAATTACTCTAACTGCCAGCACTTTTGATAGAGGGATAATAGAGATGTAATTAATATGGCAGTTGTAAACGTGACCTTCTATAAGAGCAATCTCTTAAACATACCTACTGAAGGGTTAGAACTGAATTTTTATAACAGCTGAGCTTCGTTAATAGAATTTTGTGCATTAAAACTGCGTGAATTATTCTTTCGAAAACCAACAATGTGTAAAAAGCAGGCCTAAACTCACACCATGAATTTGTATTTGAAGCCCTGTAGTGATTGAGAACTTTCCTTAACCCCTTCAGTATTGGAGGGTTCTGGCCTCTTAAAGGACACATCCGAGCACTTTAGAAATAAAAAAAATCCACTTACCTGGGTCTTCCTCCAGCCCCTGCCAGCTGTCCTGTGCCTCAGCTCCGCTCACTGATGGTGGCCCGGGGTCCCCTTTAGCGCAAGATCCGCACTGCGCATGCGTGAGCGGCTCTAGAGCCGCACTGACATCATCTGGACTGTACTGTGCAGGCGCAGTAGTTCTGCACCTGTGCAGTACAGTCCGGATGATGTCAGCACGACCAGTGAGCCTCATGCTGGAGCGCAGAAGAAGCCGACCCAGACGCCTATTGGAGGGGACCGGGAGCCACTGGAGCTGCGGCGACGGCTGCCAGGGGCTGGAGGAAGCCCGAGGTAAGTGCATTTTTTTTATTTCCAGGTTGCTCAGACTTTCCCTTTAAAGTGAACCAGAGACGAAGCACCCTCATGTATTTTACCATATATATCAGTAAGAACATTAGAGAAAACACTTACCATGCTCTCCGTTTCATCCTCACTGTTAAAAGTGTCTGTTATCAGCTGTGATAAGAATCCCATACTGAGCATTCAGTCTGGCTTTGCCGGGAATAATTATAGCTGAGTCATTATAGCAGAGCCACAAGGGGGCAGGCTTGGGCTTGCAAAGACACCAGAGAAGACAGACTCAGCTATAATCTTTCCATAGCAAAGCTAGACCAAGTGCTCAGTCGGGGATTCTTATCAGAGGTGATAACAGTCAGATTAAACAGAGAACAATGAAACAAAGAGCAGATGAAGTGTTTACTGTCATGTTCCCACTGATTTATAAGGTAAAATACATGCAGGTGCTTCAACTCTGGTTCTCTTTAAGGACCAGAGCCATCCTTTTCCTATTTTTTTTTACATTGTAATCACCATGATTGGCTCACACTGATCACAGGTTCATTGGTTCCTGAGCGGTGTACAGAATTCAGCTGTCACCGTGGGTGGCGCTACACTGGGATACGCTGGGGCCCCCCTCCAGGAATCACTGTGCCCCTCCAAGTGCCCCCCGAGTGCCATAAATACCTCACAATCATTGCAAGATCCCTTGTAATTAATGTATCTGGATGACACTTATATTTGCAACAGGAATAGAGTCTGAAGAGTCTGAAGAAGGCTTACAAGCTGAAAGCTTACCGTTTTTCTTTTAATTTACCCAATAAACTAAAGCTTGCTTTTTACAGACAGGGAGTTTTGAATCAGATGATATTCCTGATGCAAATAGCACCATCATTTGAACAATCTGTTCTGTTCAAAAGCCTCCGAGTTCTGTTTGTGATGTTTCCTTTGTGTTCTTATCATTGCTGAACTAGTTAGCATTACATTTATCATCTGAGTTAGGCAAAAAATATCTAAAGCTCGCCATACAAACATCAATTTTGATCACCCAAATGAGCCCCACCAGCCAGCCGCCATGCCTGGAGCCTCCACTGTCACTAGGACAGCTGAGCGAGCCTGCTGCCAGGGCGACGAGCGGGGTGAGTGCACGGCGCTGATCTACGTATCAACATATCTGATCTATGTAGACTGGGCTTAAATTTCAACTAGCTTAGTCTGCAAATAGGATTGAATTGTGTCTGCCAGTTTAATCAAGACATTCTCCTTTCCTGTCTTAAAGTACCCCTGAACTGAGAGGGATTTGGAGGCTGCCATATTTATTTTCTTTTAAACAGTCCTGCCGAGCTTTTTGGTTGCAGTAATATTCTAAAAGAAGTATTGAAAACAGAGAAAAATCCTTCAGCCGTAGCACTATAGAGTAGCAAAAATAATGTGGCGCTGCCTGAAGCCTTTCCATATATACATTTCTCAGGGTATCCTTGACAGGTATTATCTAATCAGCATAATTACATGATCAGGGCCCAGCCAGAGATGTGTTAGGATGCATTCACACTATATCCATTTCATTGCAGAGTAATTTAGTTCACCGCCCATACAATAATGGGCCTGTTGACATCTCTGCATTGTAATGGATAGAGTTATTCTAACTCGCTGCATGCAAGCTTTGAATTAACATGTATAATATAACCTGTGCAGAGTCCATTGCAGTTCACTGCGTATGATACATTTAGCACACCACTGTACACTTTTACACATAAATAGAATTATAAATGCAGCATCTTGGTTCATAGATAAGTCCAAAGCCGTAGCCAAACAAAATCTATTATGCAAAATGTATTTGGTGTCCAAAAGATCAGCATGCAGAATGCTACATAAAAAATCACAGTGACAAGTTTTTCACATAATATACAGGTGTGGAGATGGGCATTTGCCTTCTTTAACTATTTATTGACATTCTGCTGAGCTGGAGGTGACACAAGGTTACTGATTCCGAGCCCTTCCACTAAAGGAAAGAGATCAGCTTATCAGTATCATAAAACATCCAATCTTTATTTGTCAAAAACAGACATATGGACATTGGACAATAAGCAATTCAGCAGTAACAGCTCATGTGTTCTTTTTCTTTTGATACGCGTGAGCTGTTACTGCTGAGTTGCTGATTGTCCATTTGTTGTTTTTCACAAAGATTGGACATTTTACGATACTGGTGAGCTGATCCCTTTATGTATGGTGGAGTCTGGATCTTTGGCAGGTAGATCATGCTCCCAGTAAATAGGGTAGATTGTAGCAGACAATCCCTTCTGTGTGCACCTTCCACTAAAGGATTGCACTTATACAAAATTTCAGCCACCCCCCTTGACACATCTTGGGCTGTATTCACTAAAGCTTGCTAACACAATTAGCACACCTAAAAGCTCTGCACATGCAAAGCTGTTACTGATAGCACCGTCCAAATGCAATGTATGCTTATCAGGCTATTTTGCACACAGACGTTTCGACGTTTCGTGCGCACCGGTGCAACGTGTAGCGCGCACCGTGCAGCTTTGCATATTAGCACGTGCAAAGGCACTTTGCCTGTGCTAAGGGGCTTTTCACTGGCATGCTTACACTTACCATGCTTTAGTGAATCAAGCCCCTTGTATTTTTGAAAGCCATGTCCAGGCTTTTGTAAACATCCCCTTAAAGCGTACCTGAAGCAGCAAAAAACCTGAGTAAATGGAAGCCTTTGGATAGTCCGAAGCAGTCTTTCTGGGGTTCCTTGAGGACTTTAAAAGGGTTCTTTGAAAATGTTCCCTTCAAGATGAACTGCCCCTGGTGGCAGGGTGAGAAAGTTTCAAAATTACATCCCTGACTCCTCTGTGTCCTCGTCAGAAGAGGGTCCTGGGCAGCAGCAGTAGTGTTTGAGGATGATCTGGGAAGCCTCTGGTTCCTCAAAATAAACAACTTAAAGTGTACCAGAGCTGCGGGATCCTAAAGATCCCGGGTGAGTATAAAATCCTTAGGATCCCGCAACTCTGGTTTACTTTAAATAGCCAGGCGTGCCAAGATAATTAAGTAGCTAAATGCCTCCCTAGATGCATAAATTAAGTATCCATGTTATCCAGATAACAGAATTAAGTAGACATGGGCCTCTAGGTATCAGTACAAGGTAGTCATATGTGCACCCCACATTTGAAATGCAACAAATGTTACCCTACAAATGTATAAGTAGCCAAACATGTCCCCCAAGTATAGCTAGCCAAAGATGTCCCCTCTAGGATAGGTAGCCCCCACCCCCAATATAGGTTACCTAAGATGTCCCCCAAGTATAGCTTGTCCCGCTAATGTAGGTAGCCAGTGATGTATCATCCACCCCCCCTCCCCCAATATAAGGTAGCCAAAAGTGCCTTTAGGTAGCCAAAGCTGTGGCCCCCCCAGGAATAGGTAGTCACCACCCATAGGTAGCCAAAAGTGTTCCCCCAGTGTAGGTAGTCTCTCCCATAGGTAGCAAAAGGTGTCCCTCAGTATAGGTAGCCACCCCCCCCCCCCCCCCCAACGACAGCCAAAGCTGTCCTCGTATAGGTAGAGTAGATTCTTCCCCACCCATAGGCAGCCAAAGTTATTCCTGCATTGGTAGTACCCTCCTCTCCATTAGGCAGCTAAAGTTGTCCTTGTACAGGTAGTACCCCCTCCCCCACATGCAGCCAAAGGTGCCCCTGTATAGTTAGTACCCCCCCAGCTGAGTAGCATGCTGGTGGAAGCAAGAAGACTCTCTCACTGACCACGCTGGCCCGGATCTCCCATTCGATCTTTCTCGATAGCCGCAGCATGCTCTGTACTTCCTGCAGGTGAACCAGGAAGTACAGAGCATGCTGCAGCTGTGGAGACAGATCGGATGGGAGACCCTGGCCGGCTGGTCGGTTAGAGAGTCCTTTTGCTTCGGCCAAAGTGCTACTCTGTATGGAGTGGACAACTTCAGAGGGGTAGCCCTAGAAGAGGAGGGAGGTTGGGTCCCCTTCTGAAGAAACAGCTGACGGAAAGCCTTTTGCTTCAAGGAGTAATAGGGGTGCAGGCATGGCGCTGTGGCACCCCGAGCATGAGCCATGCCTGCCTGCACCCCTATAGGTACGCCACTGATCACACACCTGAAGCAAGCATGTGGCTAATCTTGTCACATTTTTGCCAAAAACGTGATCTACTTGTTCACGATCTATAGCTAAAATTCTTAGAGGAAGGGGATCAACAGGACTGCCAGGCAGCTGGTATTGTTTAATATTATATACTGTAAATATGTCAGCCTCCGTATCGCTCTCATTTCTCTTTGAAGTCCTTTTGGACATAGGTCAAAGTGAAGTCTTTAAATGGTACTGGATAAAATATTTAAGCTTGCATATGCCATAGGCAGTCACTCAGTGAAAAGGTTTCATGCGGATTGTTGCCTGCAGCAGTGAAAGGGTTAAAGTACTACTTTCTCTGATTGCGATTGGCGATACATATTCATGAAAACAGAACAGCAGGACATACGCCCAGGACGAGCCACAGAGACGCTTTCCAAGCCCCAACTCCTGTGCACATGCATAAATAAGAGAAATCAGGCTGCGGCCTCCTGTGTGAATAGCTCAAAATAAAACAGCCAGATGCCCTCTTACCCACAAGAGAGATGTTGCCAGGAGAGTGTGGCATGTCCTTGATTAGCAAATGCAGAAGCATGGATCATAAGTCATATATAATCACTGTCCTAGCTGCAACTGGAAGAACAAGACGCTAAATAACCTGACTTACCTTAATGTAGTTACATGGCTTCCTTGGTTCACTAAGCCTTTACCAACCCACGTTGTAGTCGCCTGAACTCATAAGCATTCTTTTATGTGTCTACCCATATATGCTCACATATGATGATAGGGGGTGCGTGGTACGGTGTCTATACCAGAAATAACCTCACTCTGTCAGGGATGCGAGTAACAGCACTCACCGACACTTTGGTGAGACAACTGTGGGCTGTGAAAACCATTTTTTTAGCATTTCATATATAAAACTGTGTACTAAAGCATTAGTAAGTGTAGTGAGGCATTCTCTGCCAAGAAAGGCTTCAGCATTACAGGCTACTGCAAGTACAGGTGCAAATAATGTGTTATTTGTAATGTTTCATAAATGTGACAGTTACTTCTGCATACCTCCCAACTTGTGAAAGAGAGACACACCCCTGCCACACCTCTAACCACGCCTCCACCACACCCCTAGCCATGCATACTGCTAAATCCACACGGGTCCTTTCTATCATCACTAGTTTGTTTTTTTTCGGGTTTTTTTTTTCCTTATTAACATTTAAAATTAAGGAATATATCAATTTAAAGGTTGGGAATAAAGTTTGGAGACAGTTAAATACATTTTTCAGTAGAAAAATACTTACAAGTACACAGATCTGTACATCAGTCCTGAAAAAGGGACAAATGAGTGAGGAAGAGGGACTTGGTTCCCGACGAGGGACTGTCCCTCCAAAAAGGGACAGTAGGGACCTATGACTTCTGTATGACAAAGTAGGTAGACCCCCTGGGATGTCAGGCATCAGT
Source organism: Hyperolius riggenbachi (assembly GCF_040937935.1). NCBI lineage: Eukaryota > Metazoa > Chordata > Amphibia > Anura > Hyperoliidae > Hyperolius > Hyperolius riggenbachi. The sequence continues at coordinate 89,396,982 of NC_090656.1, forward strand.
TTAATGTGCCAGAATCTAAATAACCTAAAGGTCCCCCCCCCCCCCCCTTCCTTGCCATGGCTGAAGCAAAATGCCACACTGCGTCCTCACATATTATGAGAAAGGATATAAGCAATCACCATACTTTCTGAGGAGTCCTCTGGTCAGGAAGTCCTTAGTGCTGGTTTACACTGAAGACGCACAAAATGCATACATCCTAACTGATCAGTTGTTCTGTGTTTGTGTTTCAGCTGCTTCTTGAAAACACTTTTGTATGTATTGCATGCAGCAGTGTGTTGTGAAAAGCTTTCCGTTAAAATGCATAGATGAAATCTGACCCATAGGCAAACATGGATCTTCCCTTCACCTGCACTGTACATCAGTTGTGCGTTGCATTAAAGCTCACTACAACAGATTCAGTGTGAACCAGCCCCTATTGTCCAGTAAGCACAGGTATGTTCAGGGCTGGCGCTTTTATAGGAGAAAACTGGGCAATTGCCCCAGGTCACTGAGCCAGCTGCCAGGTCTTCCCCGACTGTGGTCCCCTGCAAAGTTTTGGGCAGTGTAGTGACTGTCACGGCTGGCTCAATTCTCCATTAGGCTGTGGCTCCGTGCGTTCCCATCTTCATACCCGCTGGCCGCATCTTCTCAGTGACATGACGGCATATTCTGTAACAACATGGCCCGGGTCACAGAGGAGAGGTGTCTCTGTGAGGATGAAGATGGGAACACACTGCCTAATAGGGGAGCGTGCCAGGTGGGACAGGTGAGTCGCTACATTTGTGGAAAATTTGCAGGGATTTATTGTTCACCGCAATAAAGTTGGGGGGGGGGGGGAGAACCTGGGGGTTAATGGGGGAATCTGGAGACAAAAGGGCCTCCTAAAGCTGTTGTGGGGGGGGGGGCTCTGTCAGGGTGGGCCCCCAGGATAATTTTGCCCAAGGGCCCCATGGTAACCAGAACCGACTTTTGGTACATTTCACTGATTACTCGGTTAGTGTGTGAGAAAAAGCTTCAGAAAGCACATTTAAACTGCTGTTTTATTTCAAAGCAAAGTATAAGCAAGGAAATGCAGTACTACCAGATAAACTGCAACTCCTGTAACTCGTGTAACAAGAGGGTTACTTTTCTTTAGAACATCCTTCAGTTGGTCTTTAAAAAAAGATACTTAAAACGAAGGGCCCATAAGGAAGTTAATAGTTTTTACTTTCTAATCAATGGGTGGAATCGGAACTACCGTTTTCAGGGTAATGTAAATTCAAACGAGATGGGAGCTTGTTCCTGGAGGCCTGCGAACTCAATCAATTTTAAGCACCAGTCTGGTTTATTCATTAAAAGCAAAAAGACGCAAACATTTTCTCTTGTTTGGAAAATCACACGCATATGAAAATTTGTTTCACATGGACAAATTCAATAATGAAAAGGCTGTAAAATCATTGGGAAGGCACTAATTAACATTTCTATGCTTGGTAGCTGCCATTAAACAGCCCATGAAGACCTCTAGGGAGAGCAAGCTGTCAATCATTGTGCTCAGCCATGAATCTGTGTCCCAGCAGGAAGAAATCGTAAGCTACCGCTGCAACTGGTTATATAGCCACAGCCTGTTCCCTCACTGACCGCTGTACTACCACATTGTTTGTATGCATGTAAAATCTGCTGTGCATTCATGCGTATCAGCCAGATGTTATTATTGTACAAACCACACCACAAACAAAGAGTAAGCAGTCATTGTTTTACATCCTTAATGCCTGACAAATGTAAGAGCTCATTAGGGATTTATGGGATTTGCAATTTCTCCTTATATTTTTATATTTAGATTTTTATAGCTTTCAGTGATGGGCCATTAGTTTTTAAGTGGCAGGAATTAAACGGCGTGTTTTTGGGCACTGAAATTTCTTTACGGTAGTGTGTCATTTTACTGCGGTGCTTTTTATCTTGGTGGTTTGTTATGCTCATCTTAAGGTATCCAATTATAATCTACTAACACTGTAGATTTCAATAGTTGTTACATAGATAATTGTACAGGATATCGCCCTTGTTGCTTGTGTGCCAGTCCTGACAATCGCTGCACAAGGTTACAGCATGCCACAGACTGAGAGAAGCATACATGCAGAGGCGTACCTATGGGTGGGAAAGGGGGGGCATATGTCCCTGGGCGCAGCACTGTGAGGGCGCTCAGCGCGGCCGCTGCACCGTGATAGGCAGCTCGCAGGCTGCCCAAACTGCCCCCACTTCTCTGTCTCCCACTGCAGAGGAGTGTAGAAGAGTTAGCAGCAGAAAAAGTGGGGCAGATCTGGCTATCTAAAGGGGGCACATCAAGCTATCTGAATGGGGGAAGGAGGCACTTTTGGCTTCTATTTGGGAAGGAAAGGGGGACACATATGGTTATCTATAGGAGAAAGGGGGCACATCTGGCTATCTAAACAGCATTTGTAAGAACTGTATTTGTCCCCGGGCGCTGAAAACCCTAGTTACTACTCTGCATACATGAACTGTTAACCTAAAAAATGCTTATCCACTATACCTCTATCCCACCCCCTTTCATGTCCATTATTTTACCTTGCTTTGGCCATGCCTGTATGTATCTTGGTCGTGCCAATAAAGCTATTTTTGATTTGATTTGTCCATAAGGGCTTATACACACTTTCTGCTTGAAAACAATCATTCCCCCTGCTCCCTCCGAGCAGAATATGCTGCTCTGCAGTCTATTCCACACACTAAAACCAACATAAACCCCCCCCCCCCATAACATTATCTATACACCCCTTGTGCCAAACCTAACACAACCCCCTCAAGGCATAACAATTGTGCCCTTCCAACTGACAGTAACCAATAAATCCCTTGCTCGCTGAAAAAATAATAATAATAATAATAATAATAATATATATATATATATATATATATATATATATATATATATATATATATATATATATATATATATACACACACACACACGTTATAAATCAATAATAATAATAATATGCACACGTCCATAAGTTTGACAATGTAGACAAGGAGAAGAGAGTCGCACTGAAAAGCAGATCAAAGACTTAATCACACAGCCAACTGTGCAACCTCTGTACAGGCCACTGGGAAGAACATATGGGCTGATTTTGATCTTCCCTGTGTGTTTTTTAAGAAGTTATTTTAATTATGGAGAAAGTTTCAGTTTACTTTCAGGGAGTGTTTTACACCTCCAGAGTGTTGTTGATGACCAGATTCTGCCAGGTAGAGCTCAGACACTTTACTTTATTGATCTTAAAAAATAGCACTTCTGTCCTCTAACTTGCAATGCAAATAATCAGTTTCTTTGCTTATCTCCTGACTAAATGAATAGTTAAGTTAGCTAGCAGGCTAGAGAGGTAGAAAACACCAGAAGTGACAAGGATATGGAGGTTGCCATATTTATTTCTGGTTTTCGACTGTATATAGCTAAAACTATGCAACACTTGTGGCTGCTTAAGCCTGATGAGGCATAGTTTTAATATCACCTGCGCTTGTGCATGTGGCGCTATCACGCATCCCATTCCCCGCCAGCACAAAACCTTTCCTCGGTCAGGAGCTAATTTCATTGGATCCTGACCCACCCATCAGCACAGTGATCAGGAAGTAAAACATGAAGAAAAGACTGGGGCCAGAGAGCGCCATCCTAAATGAGTTAAACAATACCAGTCTTGGCAGTCCTGCTGATCTCATTGACTTGCAGCAGTGAATCTCACACCTGATACATGCAGCTAATCTGGTCAGACTTCAGTCAGAGCTCCTGATCTGCATGCTTTTTCAAGGTATATGGCTCAAAATATTAGAGGCAGAGGATCCACAGAACAGTTAAAAGGTAACAAATGTGTCAGCCTCCATATCCTGCTCACTTCAGGTGTGCTTGAAGACTCCGGAATTCTGCAGGTGACAGCTTTCGAAAAGGCACAGATTTGTAAATAGGTATAAGTCTCCTGTGTCTCTCACAGGATGCTGGCAAGTTCCTCATAGACAACCTGCATTATATAATGATAGGACCATGCATGGAAAACACGTTTACATATATGTTGTAAGTGTGAACGAGGCCTAAGTGAGGTTAATAAAGTATAATGTATGGACTAAACTAGCCCTTTACAGCATCCCAGAGGTAGTGGGGGCTGGATAGTGTACTGGTTAAGGGCTCTGCCTCTGACAGGAGTTAATGGTTTAAATCTTGGTCAGTAAGCCAGCACCTATTCAGTAAGGAGTCATTGGGCAAGACTCCCTAACTCCACTACTTCCTATTGAGTGTTGCCCCTAGTGGCTGCCGCTCACACGCTTTGAGTCCGTCAGGAGAAAACCGCGATATAAATGTAATGTGTCTTGTCTACTTTACCAAACAAAAATCCTGTAAATGGGGTTTCAGTAGCAATAATGAATGTGAAGAGCCAAAAACTGTTAAATTAGAGTGTGTTATCACATAAAAGGCAAATACCTGATCTGGTACAATTTAATGAAAGCTGACCATTATTGCTTGTTCTTCCATGAAATGATAAGTCCAGGAAGTGTTTTGTGATGGATAAAGGGGTAGTAAATGTAATACATTATTGCACATTTATATCTGCTGTGCCCATAAGCACACTGGGTTGTTGTGATTTGCTGGAGTGACACCTGTGCAGTGCTTCCTGAGGGCTCTGCTCTCCGATGGCTGTGCCATAATAGACAAGGGCATGGAAGTTACAAAGTCAAACACAGACACCCACCCAGTGATGTAACTACAATTATACAATACAATAACATTTCTATAGCGCTTTTCTCCCATAGGACTCAAAGCGCTTAGGCTCTCTGATATTAATTAGTTGGTAGTAGGATGAAGTCTTCACACAACAAAAGTTATATTTCTGCAAATGCCAAACTGAACAGGTGGGGTTTCAGTCTGGATTTAAACACATCTAGAGATGGAGCTGTCCTGATCTGTTGAGTTAAGGAGTTCCAAAACTGGGAGAAGCATGACAGAAGGCTCTGGGACCAAAAGTTTCCAAGTGGACTCTGGGTATGACTAGATTATTAGAACCTGTGGATCTGAGAATGCGGGGATTGCTACGCAGCTGCAACATATCTTTCATGTATCCAGGGCCCAGATTATGCAGGGATTTAAATGTCAGTAGGCCGATCTTGAATAGGACCCTCCATTCTATAGGTAGCCAGTGAAGGGAGTGCAGGACTGGCGTTATGTGGCAGTGACGGGGTTGGTTGGTTAGCAATCTGGCAGCAGTGTTCTGTATTAGCTGTAGGCGGTACAAGTCCTTTTTTGGAAGGCCAGTGTAGAGAGCATTGCAGTAGTCCAGTCAGGAGGTAATGAAGGCATGAACTAAAGTTGGTAGATCTTCTGGGGGGTTGAGGTGCTTGATTTTTGCGATGTTCTTAAGGTGAAAATAGGATGATTTTCACCACAGCAGCGATGTGAGTTCTGAAGTTTAAATCCCCATCAATTAGAACTCCCAGGCTACGCACATGATCAGAGCTGCGTAGATCCGTGCCTCCTATTCCCAGTGGTGAAGACTGCAAGTTAAGTTGTTTTGTTATCATGCTCTGCCCTCCGATCAGAAGGACTTCAGTTTTGTCTGCATTTAGATTTAGCTAGTTGTCACTCATCCGTTGCTGTAGTTAGCGTAAGCAGGCGTTTATAGTTGGAGTTGGGTCTGTCACACCAGGCTTGAAGGAAATACATAGTTGAGTGTCGTCCACATAGCAGTGGTATGTCACGCCATGTTTTTGGATTCGTTTTCTAAGTGGTAACATGGAAATCGTGAAAAGCTGGGGAGAAAGGATTGAGCCCTGGGGCACCCCATAATTAAGTGGTACAGAGGTGGACAGGAAGGGCCCCATAGACACTTTTTGGGTTCTGCCACTCAAGAAGGATTGGAACCACTGAAGAACTATGCCATCAATGCCGCAGTATTCCTGTACCCTGTTTATCAAGATGTCATGGTCAACTGTATCAAAGGCTGCATAAAGGTCTAGCAGTATGAGGATGGAGCACTCTCCTCTGTCTCTTGCCATGAGCAGGTGGTTGCACACAGAGCTTCGACCCCCCTGCAGATGAGGGGATGCTCCCCTACAGTATATCCAGTGGCTATTGCATTATGTTGTGACCTTAGCAAATTCAAGGGCATTGCTCTGACACATATTTAATTACATTTGCCTTCCACCATCCATCACTATTTACAGTAATTCCTGTAGTTCTGCTTCACGCATTTTATGCTCCTTAAACATTCATATTTTTAATTAATTTATTAATTTCGTAGCCATGCAGTAGATTTTTGGATGTGGGAGTGAACCAGTGAATATTTTTTCCCCGGATTTAACAGCCTGACACTGCAAGCGCATTGTTCCCTTTTCATTGTTATTTCGGAGCCCGCACAAGGCTAAAAATAAAGATTATTTCATATGACTGTCTTAAAATAGCTACAGAAGATACAGTATGTAGGTACTTGTTTTCAGAGAGTCTGCTGAGTATTGCTGCTCCATCTGGCAGGGGAGCAATAAGCATGGCATGCTTTTATCTGACTCTCCTAACTGGTATCATATCCTATCTCATCATCCAAAGGCTAAAACAAAGGGGTTAATGCCGGGGTGGCTCCATCATGTCTCGCTCACTGTACAGCAAGGATGCCACGGCCTCATGTCTGACTAATCGCAGGAATCATATTTCAAGCTCTGCACAGTTCTATCATGAGGTTAATTAATCCTTTCTTGTAGTAGATTAAAATAACAGCGCCTCGTACCATGTCAATAAGACGTACAGAACATAAACCCTGTGACCATCGCAATCCATTCATACAGCCAGTGTGCTCCAACATGGAAAGTCCTGTTGTTAGTTTTTCTGCTCTGTATCTCCACTTATTAGACCACATCATACTATACATTGATCAGAACCATGTATATTTAGAAATGTATGTTTGAAACAGGGCCAGATTTTCCATAAGGCACTGTAGGCCTCATGTGGAACAGGAGGCCCCCCTCCTCAGATCACTGACCTGAGGAGCTTACAGTCTAATCCCTGACTCATATCACTGACATCAGGCAATTACAGGCAATTACTCCTTGTCTCATGTCACAAAGGATGAGATGAGACAGTGATTAGAGTGTAAGATTCTAAAGCTATTTACCCACGTTGCAATTTTCCCAGCGATTTTTTTGAGCGATGAGCAGTCGTTTAGGCAGCAGCACAACATGGGTACAGGCGCATGATCATGCGAACGTCGCTTAGCGTTGTGCAGCGATAACGACCATCACAGCAGATCTTCAAGATCCCTGATGACTCTGCGCAAAATACCACGATCGCTTCACTTCCCGGTTGCGTAGCATCGCGTATGTTGCATGCAGGAAGTGCCGTCGTCAAAGGGGACATCGCTAGACCCGTCCGGTGGTGAGTACGAGGCTTTAGGACAGTTAGTGACATAAGGAAGAGATTAGAGTTCAGAATGTTTTTACCTGGGGATTAGAGTTGGGCCGAACGGTTCGCCTGCGAACGGTTCCATGCGAACTTCAGTGGTTCGCGTTCGCGTCCCGCAGGCGAACTTTTGCGGAAGTTCGGTTCGCCCCATAATGCACCATGAGGGTCAACTTTGACCCTCTACATCACAGTCAGCAGGCCCAGTGTAGCCAATTAGGCTACACTAGCCCCTGGAGCCACTCCCCCCCTAATACAAGGCAGGCAGCGGCGGCCATTACGCTCACTCGTGTGCCTGCGTTAGTGAGAGTAGGGCGAGCTGCTGCAGACTCTCTCATAGGGAAAGATTAGTTAGGCTTAGCTTGTTCCTGGCTGCATACCTGTTCTGTTTAGTGAGCCTACCATACCTGCTCTGTTCAGTGAGCCCACTGGATACCTGCATACCTGTTCAGTGAATCTGCCACTGCATACCTGTTCAGTGAACCCACCACTGCATACCTGTTAAGTGAACCCACCACTGCATACCTGTTCAGTGAACCTGCCACTGCATACCTGTTCAGTGAACCCACCACTGCATACCTGTTCAGTGAACCCACCACTGCATACCTGTTCAGTGAACCCACCACTGCATACCTGTTCAGTGAACCTGCCACTACATACCTGTACTGCTCAGTGAACCCGCCACTGCATACCTGTTCTGTTCAGTGAACCCGCCACTGTATTCCTGTTCAGTGAACCCGCCACTGCATACCTGTTCTGTTCAGTGAACCCGCCACTGCATACCTGTTCTGTGAACCCGCCACTGCATACCTGTTGTGTTCAGTGAACCCGCCACTGTATACCTGTTCAGTGAACCTGCCACTGCATACCTGTTCTGTGAACCCGCCACTGTATACCTGTTCTGTTCAGTGAACCCGCCACTGTATACCTGTTCTGTTCAGTGAACCCGCCACTGTATACCTGTTCAGTGAACCTGCCACTGCATACCTGTTCTGTGAACCCGCCACTGTATTCCTGTTCAGTGAACCCGCCACTGCCGTCACTACACAAACAGCTGTTTGCGGTGCGTTACACGGTGAGTTTGGTGTGTCAGTGTGAAGCAGTACCTTAATTACACTACCTGATTGATGTATACACATGCAAGATGTTTTAAAGCACTTTAGGCCTGTTATTTAGCATTCAATGTGATTTCTGCCCTTAAAACGCTGCTTTGCGTCAAATCCAGATTTTTCCCGGGGACTTTTGGCGTGTATCCCACTCCGCCATGCCCCCCTCCAGGTGTTAGACCCCTTGAAACATCTTTTCCATCACTTTTGTGGCCAGCATAATTTTTTTTTTTCAAAGTTCGCATCCCCATTGAAGTCTATTGCGGTTCGCGAACTTTAATGCGAACCGAACCTTCCGCGGAAGTTCGCGAACCCGGTTCGCGAACCTAAAATCGGAGGTTCGGCCCCACTCTACTGGGGATGTGGCCTGTGTTCTGGGGCGGAGTTAAGGGTACCAGTACGCAAGTGCCTATGGGCCTCTGAGTTGTAAATCTGGCCCTGGTTAGAAACAGTTAGTTAATAAAAACAGACTAAGGGCTGGTTCACACTGGACAAGACACAGAACATTTATATCACGATTTTCTCCTGGCGGATTTAAAGGGATTGAGCTGCAGCCAGTAGGGGAGCGCTCAGTAGGCTGTTAGGGAGTCTTGCCCAATCTCCTTACTGAATAGGTGCTGCCTCACTGTACAGGAAGAGCCGAGATTCGAACCCTGGCCACTACACTTGCAGCGCTTGCCTAAGTGCTAATGTAATGCTATGGGTGTGATCCCACTTGAGCAATGAAAAAAATCTGACATAGCATTGCATCAGCAAGAGCTTTACAAATCACTGGTGCTTAAAAAGCACTGGCAGGGTGACCAGCCCTGCCCCTTAGGGTGCATACACACATAAAATTTTGATTGGTCAATCACTGACCAATTTTATCACCTCCATGTAATAAGAGGGCCAACAGCTTTTGAATACTATGAAGACCTATGCATAGGTAAGCTCCAATACTACATGGAAGTGGTAAAACTGGCCAATCATGGACCTATCAAAATTGGATGTGTGTACCAGGCTTAATGACAATGGATGAGGGAAGAAAATGTTCTTTGGCTAGTGTAGGGCAACTAACTTTAGTGTACCCATGGCATTCAATGGCAGTAACTTATGCTTCAGCAGGGCCATAGCATATATGGAGGTTGCAGGACTGGAAATACTAGTATTGAAATTCTGCTCGTTGTGATTGGACTAATGGCAAATTGATGGAAAGCAATCTGCCATGTTAGTGGCTGGCTGGTTCCATTAGTCCTTTGGTCAGGCGACTAGCTGCTAATGCTAGAGCAGCGAGTGGCCATGCCAGAAGTTGAATTTGTGAGTTCTCTCCTAGTGTTCCTTTGGCCTACCTTCAGAGGTTGGCATGTCCCATTTGCCCTTCAGACAGCTTACAGGAAACTAATGTAATAACAGGGGGTGACAGTATAGAGGCTACGTCTGTGATCAGTGTATTATTATTATCCTTACTCCAAAATACCATCTATTTGGCTTGTATGCAATCTCTGCTTTGCTATGAGTAAAACTGCACTAATGTTTTCCAGCAAGCTAACATTGCAAGTAGCTACCCCTTAATTAAAGTGTACCTGAGACGAATGGACGAAACAGTTTTTACTTACTTGGGCCTCCTCCAGCCCCCTGGAGTCCGTCTGCTCCCTTGATGTTCTCCCAGTCCCCTCTGTTGTGCCGCTGTCCGCCTCATAAAGTCTGCGACTCGGCTCATTTGCAGACTACTGCACATGGGGGGTCCCGGCTGCGTGCTCCACCCAATCATGCTCCAGTGGCCGGGAGTGTTTTGCGCAAGCGCAGTTCATTAACACTGTGATTGTGCTTGTGCAGAATCTCTGCTGTCTGCTATTGGAGCACAATGCAGGAGGCGCGTGGCCCAGAACAGTGCATGCGCAATTCACCCGCAACCCAGCTGGTTCGCAGACTTCACAGCAGCACAACGTAGGGAACCGAAAGGACATTGAGGGAGCGGATGGACTACAAAGGGCCTTTTTTGCATTGTAACGTTAGAGTCAGAAGCTTTTTTTGTTCCACTGTCTTCATGATAAAGCTTACTGCAGCTTTATAAGACACTGTGGAACCAGTGACTACTTGAATTGACCAGAATGTGTTGAGGAATGCAGGGTTTTCCCCTCCTTACCCCATCTGCCAGAAGCTGCGCCATCGTGCACCACATCATTGCCCCTCCTCCCCCTTCGTAACAACAGAATGTGTTGCTAGCATGCAGAGCGCTTGGCCCCAAACTGTCGCTCAAGGGATCGAGTGTTGATGTTTTATTGTGCTGTTTGGTCAGAAGCTGCTTGTTATTGTGTTGTATTGTCAGAAGCTTGCAGGCCACAGCCCTCAGATATGGCTTTATGTGACACTATATCACATGACGTGGGCAACACAGGATTCCCACGCTGTTTTGGAAATTGTTTGCCAGCCGAAGTAGAAATGGTTAAAGCAAAGGGAAAACTAGGTCAAAACTTCAACCAGTGCATTACCATTTCATGTTCGTGCAAATCCCTGCAGTGAAATGTGAATGTCATATTCTGTGTAGTCAAATAATTCATCGCTAGCATTACATTCATGTGCAAGGAAGGCCGGCAGGAAAGCTGTATGCATGTTATGAATTGTATGATGGAGTCATGATGGAACAGAGAACCACAGAGCTCGCATTACAGCTCCGTACCCAGGGACTAAAACAGATATTAGATAGTAGCAGGACAGTGAACATGATGGTAATTGGATGGAGTCTGGTGCTGGACAGAGACAGTGCTTGATGGATGGATGTAGAATGAATTGTTTGGGGAGGGATGATAATGGGGAGAGAAGGAATGAGGAGTGTGTATGGGAATAGGAGATATGAGAAAGAGGAATCCAGTTACATGTGTTATTGGGGAACAGGAAGGGATGATAAAAGGGGTCAATTTCAGAAACATGAAGGAAAATGAGGGGAAAGGAAGAAGTAGCAGCTTGTTACAGTCACTGATTTTCAATTACAATATCCCAGTGGTTCTGGGTCACCATACGCTATCTGGGTACGCTGCACTACTTGGTTGTCAAGCCCTACCTCATAGAGCTGAATTATTCCATGCCGTGTATTGAGGAGGAGCAGAAACTCTGAAACAGCTGTATACATGTTACATTAGCATGGCTCTGTATATGGAATAAGAACACAAAGGGAAACAATTGGGAGCCCACTATAGTGCTGTATGTTTAGTATGAGATATTAGTCTATGCTCGTGCTGACAGACTTAGTTGCCCCTTTTATATTTTCCTGAGGAAGTGAGCCGTTGACCCGTGAAACGTGTTGCAGCACTTTTTTGGAGTAAGAAATAGAAATAAACGGTTGTTCTTAATTAATCCTAATCTGTTGAGTCTTCTGTGGGGAGGTAAGTCCACCACTTCCCTTTATTTTTTTAACACATTTTATACTGTACTGGTGCCTCTGTTTCTGCAAATTACTGTAAATGGAATAGCCCACACTTTGCACTCCTGCAGTTCTGAATGTTTGGCTTTTCTGTGTTTTTTTAGGGATGACTTCCATATTTAGTAGTGGTTATATGAATTATTGATATTTTACTATAAATGTACCCAGCTCCCATTCTCACTTCAACCCTCACCTAATGCCTAACACTAATCCTCCCTCCTAGTGCCCAACACTAATCCTCCCTCCTAATTCCTAATGCTAACCCCCCTCCTAATGCCCAACACTAACCCTCCCTTCTAATGACCAACACTAACTCTCCTTCCTAATTCCTAACACTAATCCCCCTTCTAATGACCAACACTAACCCTCCCTCTTAATTCCTAACACTAATTCCACTCCTAGTGCCCAACACTAACCCTCACTACTAATTCCTAACACTAAGCCCACTTCTAGTGCCCAACACTAACCCTCACTCCTAATTCCTAAAACGAATTCCCCTCCCACCAGTGCCCAACACTAACCCTCAATCCTAATTCCTAAAACTAATCCCCCACCAGTGCCCAACACTAACCCTCAATCCTAATTCCTAACACTTACCCCCCTCCTAACGCCCAACACTAACCCTCCCTTCTAATGCCCAACAGTAACCCTCACTCCTAATTACTAACACTAATCCCCCTCCTAGTGCCCAACACTAACCCTCCCTCTTAATTCCTAACACTAATTCCCCTCCTAGTGCCCAACACTAACCCTCCCTCCTAATTCCTAACACTAATCCTCCCTCCTAGTGCCCAACACTAACCCTTACTCCTAATTCCTAACACTAATTCCCCTCCTAGTGCCCAACACTAACCCTCACTCCTAATTCCTAACACTAATCCCCCTCCTAGTGCCCAACACTAACCCTAACTCCTAATTCCTAAAACGAATCCCCCTCCCACCAGTGCCCAACACTAACCCTCAATCCTAATTCCTAAAACTAATCCCCCTCCTAGTGCCCAACTCTAACCCTCACTCCTAATTCCTAACACTAATCCCCCTCCTAGTGCCCAGCACTAACCCTCACTCCTAATTCCTAACACTAATCCTCCCTCCTAGTGCCCAACACTAACCCTCCCTCCTAATTCCTAACACTTACCCCCCTCCTAACGCCCAACACTAACCCTCCCTTCTAATGCCCAACAGTAACCCTCACTCCTAATTCCTAACACTAATCCCCCTCCTAGTGCCCAACACTAACCCTCCCTCCTAATTCCTAACACTAATCCTCCCTCCTAGTGCCCAACTCTAACCCTCCCTCCTAATTCCTAACACTAATCCTCCCTCCTAGTGCCCAACACTAACCCTTACTCCTAATTTCTAACACTAATTCCTCTCCTAGTGCTCAACACTAACCCTCACTCCTAATTCCTAACACTAATTCTCCCTCCTAGTGCCCAACACTAACCCTCACTCCTAATTCCTAACACTAATCCCCCTACTAGTGCCCAACATTAACCCTCACTCCTAATTCCTAACACTAATCCCCTCCTAGTGCCCAACACTAACCCGCACTCCTAATTCCTAACACTAATCCCCCTCCTAGTGCCCAACACTAACCCTCACTCCTAATTCCTAAAACTAATCCCCCTCCTAATGCCCAACACTAACCTCCACCACTGGCACTCTAACCACTACTATTTTTAGCAGATTGTCTACAAAATGGGCGATCGGCTCCTCTACTACTAACCTATGTAGTGTCCAATTGGCTATTAATGTAGCCAATTGATTTCTAGTCCCACATCGGGTGTCCAATTTACCTCTGTGGCTCCATATTAACAATACTTTCCCGCTCCATGTGCCCAGATCACCTGATCCATTGCAAATAAATTTACTTTTAAGAAGGCAAAATTATGTTTGGAATTTCAAAAGACTTACATGTTATAACTATTGTCGGACTGTTGTATTACTACTGGGCAATGCTTGCTCTGGCTATGACCAAATTCAAACCGTTACAGATGCCACCGACCAGTTCTTTCTACGGAAAAAAGTTTATTAGGCCTGATGCCCACTAGCAGCACTTTCATAAGTGCTTGTAATTTGTAAAGCTCTTGCTAATGTAATGCTGTGTCGGATATTTTTTTTTTAAACCGCATCCCTCAAGTGGGATCACACCCATAGCATTACATTAGCAACAGCTTTTCAAATCATTAGCTCATGAGGCTCATATACCTGTCCAACAAATCCACTGTCTGATTTTGGTCTGTTGTTGTGTTAATCATGTTGTGGTGTTGGATGTGCACTTTGTTGGACGTCTGTAGGAGCTTTTAGAAAAGTGCTGCTAGTGGATCCCAGGCCTTAGCAAGGTTAGATTTCCATCCTGATAGCTGCTGTTTGTACACTAGGTTTGTTTGGCAATCTTGATCATAGGTGTTCACAACTGGACATAGATCCCAACTTTCCCTATTTTGGAGGGACAGTCCCTCTTTGGGAACCCAGTCCCTTTGTGTCTCTTTCCTCCTCATTTGTCCCTCTTTCAGGTTTGATGTAAAGATCGATGTACAGATTTATGTATATTCCTGTTGAAAAATATGTTTTGTTGACATTGATATATTTTTTATTTTCCAATGTTAACATGAGGGAAAATGAACCAGGATTGAAAGAACCAGTGTGATTTGACTAGGGTGTGCCAGGGGCGTGGTTGGGGTGTGGCAGTAGGTGTGGCTTAAATGTCCCTCTTTCTTAGCTCAAAAGTTGGGAGGTATGCAATTGAATAGATGTTTTGTTCCTACATGCTGTTTGTCTATAGCCAGCTTCAGAACCCATGACCCAGAATGATAGCGAGCAATAAGATATATAGCAACACTGGGGGGGCATGGTAAACAAATGCCAATTCATTAGATTGTAAGATTATAAGTACATTCTTCTTTTGGGGGGTGGGGGTTCAGTTTATTAAAATCATGTAGCATTTTTTTTTTAATGTATGCAAAATTATTGTGTCCTTCGCAGTCTATGTAACGTGAAACTTCCAGGGTCTTGTTTACATCAGATTCTGTAAATATCTAAATATATTACAATACTGTAAATATCAGTATTGTCAGGGCTGGGGATCGCTTGACCTGTCAATATAAAAGAGCCAGCTGTGGCTGGAGACTGTCTGGTGACTAAGCTGTGTTCAGGTGCTGAATTACTGTATGTCTGAAGCAATTGTTGGTGATTGTTTAGGGTGACCATTTAGAACCTATCACTGCACAGGGCAATCTTTACTGTTTTGTAAAGATCTGAGATAGCGAGTGAGTGGGAGTTGCCCCATTGCGGGAATATAGAATAGCAGTAGCGATCCTGCAATCAGGATGCAAAGCAGCAGATCACTAATGATGTTTTCAGTGACAAATGAGGCATGTTTGCCTAGCTTGAAGGTCACTCAAGGTTGAAGTGGAACAGGGATTTTTGAAACACAGATTGGTAGGAGCTCATTACCAAGCAGCACCTGCCTTTTAAAAATGGTCTGCAGAAAGCCTATCAGAAAATTTAAAGGCAAATTTAAAGGCACAGCAACGTACGTCCAAATCTGCAGTAGCAGTTTATGCAGGGGCTGAACAGATCTTACTATCTCCTCTAGAGGAAACTAGAGGAGACCCGCAGTTTTGTATAATAAAATTATGTGGGAGCAAGGGGGGGGGGGGCGCAGGCAGCTAGTCTCCAGGCCCCCGTCCTACCAGTATTATGTCACTTGAGAGCAAACTTACTTGTGTGGTCCCAGACACTTGAAGTGGAGGATGGATTTTTGGACAGTGCGGGCTTCGGGATTCTCAGCACTGGGGCAGTTCATACACGCTTTCTCAATCAACCAGTATTTTTAGTGTAACGTGCAGTGTGTGCGTGTATAACACCTAAAACCCACATGAGTTTTTAAAGGGAACCTGAGTGAGAGAGATATGGAGACTGCCATTTTTATTTCCTTTTAAACAATACTAGTTGCCTGACAGTCCTGCTGATCATTCAGCAGCAGTAGTGTCTAAATCGCACTACTTAAATAAGCATCCAAATATTCTTGACATTTTTTCAGAAACATGCTTGTTCTGCATGCTTGCGATTTTAAAAGTGCAGCAATGTGTACAGGCCCTTAAACGCAGTTGTGTGAATGAGCTTTATGCAAACTACTACGAGAAGTATATCAAAAATCATTTCACATGTCTTGCCTAATCTTAAGACTTCTGACTGATGGTATACATTGCAAAATACAGCAGAGACAATCTGCTGAACACTAATGACTAGCAAACCAAAGGTTATAAAATCTGTGATAAATCAGACAGTGAATTTTACTTTAGGACAGATTACATTTCCATCTTTCGGTAGTAGAAGAAGATTTGGTTTAGACTGAGAAGACCAGGCCAGACTTTGTAGGTCCACTCCTGGGAATTCCTAGGTGAGTCTGGATACATAACCCTGCCTGACACTTCGTGTTCTGTTGGCGTCTGGGGGACCATCCTAATACAAGGCTCAGTGGAGACAACCAGGCCACCGGTATCTACATAAGATGTGCAGACCTCCTCAACCAGCTCCTCTGAATTTCCAATAAATGTCGATGTGAAATAAAATTCCTACTCCACGAGACAAGTTCTGATTGCAATCATTATCTTGTGTGGGAGCAATATGCATGGCAAACTAAAATGTCTTGTTTTCCTGCATCTGCTGAAATAGATACAGTAATTCAAGTATGAAATGACTTAATGACAATCATAAACAGATGTTCTTTTCCTATGCATGTCACCATACGTCTTTCCTGCATGAATGTACAATGTTTCTTGTATTCCTTTTGTATATATAGAAATAATGACCTGCTTTCTGGTAAGATTTCTTGTTTCGCTATGTTAACTCTTCCCTCTCTGACTCTTTCATCTTCTTTCTTTCCTTTTGTGCTCTCTCAATCCCCCCGGCCTATGGGCAGGGAAGGCCGCATGGTGGTGCTGTCTTTGGTGCTGGGTCTTTCTGAGCAGGACGACTTTGCCAATATTCCTGATCTGCAAACCAATGGGTCTCAACAGAACCAGAACACTCAGGGCGACAAGAGGTAGGAGGGAGGAGCACAAACGTGCCCTCCCCTATATGCGATCATATGGTGGAAGGGCATGTGTTCATTCTGGATAAAAATTGTGCCTATGCCAGTGCTGGTCTTGTCTGGTTCACACATCCCTTTAACACATTGATCACAATCGAGATTTGAATGAGTTCATCTGAGTGCATTACCCATACATATTATCTAACTGCATTTTATCATGCTTTCCCACATCAACACTAAAGGCCATTTATACTTCATTAAGTGAGCTATCATTATACGTTTCTGTATCCTTTCACTCGAATCAACATTCTTGGGACCTCATATGTTAATGTTAATTGGTTGTATAACTTGAGTGAGTACAAGTGACGTAAATAATTAGGGTAGGATTGACAGATATAGCAGACAACACATTGCACAGGTGGGTCATTTAAGATATCCTACTGACTTTGCTCGCTGTGTGGAGCAAATCATTAGTGTTTATATACTAATTGGGAAGGAAAAAATGCATGTAACTGACAAAGATTGGAGATGATGATGTGAACATTTATTAGAGGGACAGTTAATCAAGTTACTTTCTTACATACGTGACAGAACAATTACTTACATATTTAGTTAATCTGTCACGCAGAACCAAAGATACTGGAGGTAATCATTTGGTTCAAGGAAGAGCTATTAACAAATGTAGAGATTGATACACTGGGCTTGTTCAAGGATGGAGAATGGTGATGAGCAAAAAAAAAAATCTCCTAATATGCATATTTCCACTGATCCAAGAAGAGAAAGAAATTGAGCTAATGGAAACCTACAAGCTGTTGGTCAATTATCTGGCAGCTGGTTGATTAGCCATCAGCTAAAGGCTTTTACTTGCTCAATGTAATTCCCTCCCTGTTTCAGCAAACATGTTAGGAGAATGTTTTGCTCATCAACCCTACAATCTGACCTACATTCAAAAAGATTTGTATGCATTTATTGATGCCTGGAATTTTCCTTATCAGCAAAATAAAAAAACAGGTAAGAAGAAGTAAAAAAAAGTAAACAAAATAATTTATGGTGTGCCCAAAGTGTTTACAGTTTCAATTAAATAGTGCAACATAAAAGGGACAGTGGCATTTAACTCCAGAGGAGAGACATACCCTTTAAACAAGGAACAATCGAGAGTGCTGGCCTTTACAGACTTGTGTTAGCTGATAACGCATTCTGTTGCTATGCCAGTGGGGCAAGGGGTAAGCTGAGGGACAACAGAGTGATGCATGTGTGATGTCACGCGGTGGAAGGGGAGGGCATCTTCAAAGAAGTTGGTCCTTGCTCGGCAAAGTTGATCTGACGGGCAGATTGCTTGCCAATTGGCCGTTGGTGGTCGGGGACCTCTGTACACACGCCAGACGATCGGCTGAGGCGGTCATTATTGGCTTCAATTAGACGTGTGTACGAGTAAGAGATAAGAGTGCTTGTAGATAACAACAATGCAATAGTTTTATTTCCTGTCTATCTATCTATCTATCTATCTATCTATCTATCTATCTATCTATCTATCTATCTATCTAATCACAAATACTTCTAGCACTGCACTGGGTGCACTTCTGTGCTGACAGCATGCCCTGTATGTTCCCTCCCTGTTTGTATATTACCTCCTTCCCAGTTTCCTGCGACTTTACCTCTGCTGCCCATGGCTGTGTTTAACAAACTCCAAAAAAGATCCGGCTCTGCTCTTTATGCACTTAAGTACCAGCGGTCTTTGCCCCCTTAAGGACCAGAGACTGCTGGTACAAGGAACGGTGGAATAGCGATGAATATCGGCGAATCGCTGCACATACCTGCCGCAATTGCCGTCACCGCCACACGCCGGGAACCTGGGCCACCCACTCTGCCGTCTCTATGACAGCAGAGTTCCTGTGAGCCGGTCAGGAGACGCTTTCATTGGCTCCTGACCCTGCCTATCAATGTAAGTCAATGGGAGCCGCTTACGTTGATAGACAGGGTCAGGAGCCAAGAAAATCGGCTACTGGCCCCCTCACAGGGCTCTGGCATTATAGAAACGGAAGAGTGAGTGAGCTGCGGCGGGGAGACATCGGCAAAATCGTCTGAAGCAACGAAAGCAGCGAGAACGCGCGGCGTCGGTGGATTGAAATCTACACCCTGGCAGCCAGATAGCTATCAAAACAGGGCGTAGATTTCAATCATCAAGGTCCTAAAGTAGTTAATATGTACTTTGATGCTAAGTAATTAAAGCATAGAATTCACCATTGAAAAATGCTGTTGTCGTGGATCACTGTGGCTTACCTCAATAACGACAGTTTCAAAAGACAGAAGGTTTATTTAGCACAGGCAATGCATTTCGTGGGTCTGAGCACACTTCCTCAGGCCAACAGCAGTGCCAAAGCAGGGAATAGCCAGTAGCATTGAGCGTCTCTCAGATCAAAGAATGCAGAGTCAACTCTGTAGTATTTGGCCAATTGGAGAATGCAAAAAAAAAAAGACTCCTTGGAAATCAGAAAACGAAAAATCAAAAGTTGGAAATCCGTGAAATCAGTAATCGCAATTGGCAGAACTCCGTGGAAACAGAAATTGACATGTCTGACCATCCCCACTTTCAAACACTATGTGCTATGCAATTTTCTTGTGCTCCCATTAACTCTAACACAGGAAAAATGTTGGTCAGAGTGCCCTTGCAATTGACAAATTGTGTGTGATCCAAAAATTAGATTGAAATGCAGCCAATGGAAAAGGACCCTTAATGATAAAATATGAAGCAATCTAGCAAACTGCAATAATATCATTGGAATACAACCTGTTAAAAGGTCTGAATTTTAGTTCTGTGTCCTTAAGGGCTGCACTTCCACTGCTGTAACTATGGCTACAGATGCATTCTGCTGCACAATGCCATTTACCTTTTTCAAAACACATCTATTCTCTAAGCAATTAAGGTAACTTTTTTTTACACTTTCATATGTTCAGTATTAGAAATGTGAATAAAGCAGGCCATACATTAGCCGACCAACCAACCAACCAATCGACCATCCGATTATCATAATCGAATTGGATGAAAATTGGTGCTGCCAAGTGCATGCCCGAGCGACAAAGCGACCAGTTTCGGGACAGAAATTGGCCGCACGGTCCGTCGCGCATGCTGGAAGATGTCGGGCCGAAGTTGGTTTGTCGGGTGTGCAGCGGTACGGCGGCCGAATTATGAACAAGCGACGAGACGACGAAACCCCCTCCGCTCCCGCCGCAATGTATAAATGTATATAGTGTGTGTATTTATACATTACCTGTCCGGTGTCAGTGTCCACGCGGTTTCCGTCGCATGTGTGTGAGGGGCCAGGGCAGAGTGCGTTAACTTACCTTCTGCCACTGTGCTTCATCCTCCCGAAACTTCCACCTACACAAAAGTGTCAGGAGGATGGAGCTGCAGCAGCTAGAGGCAGCAAGACAAGATAAAGCTCTCTGCCCTGGCCCCCTGCTTCCACACACGCGGGTACAGTTTTGCTTCCTGTGAAACTTTGCCCGCTCATCATGTCAATTCATTAAGGTTACAGCATGCGGTAAAGCCCTGGATGATTACCGGCAGTTCTCCTGTGTCGGAATCAGTGCGGGACTCCTGCAAGTGGTTTTGATTGGACCCGAAGCATTATCTGGCAGGTCCTGCTTTCCTACCACCTAGGCAGCGAGCAGAGATGCGTCCTCTGCCTCCCTTCGGCAGTTTAACCTCTTCCGTTCCTGTTTGAAGATGCGGAGGAGCTAGTGGGGCAAATCACCTAAGCAGAGCAAGTTTAAAGTTTCTTGAAAGTTCATCAAAGCTGTGGCAAAGAAATAAAATGTTAAGAAAAATGAATGGAAACTAATAGAGAGATTCAGATCGAGCAGAGGCAGTATAACAAAACATATAGATCTAAAGGGATGTCGGATGCATCTTACTATTGTAATGCTGTCTCTGCACGGAGAACAGATGTAACAACACAGACATCTCACATTCTTTTGCTGTTACCGACAACTGGGCTTTAGTAAATTACCAAACTTCTACCGCACCTGTGAAAATATTGATGAATTATCACACAAAAGTCTAAAATACCGAATGCGGTATTTTTTCGACTTGTTATTTGTTTATAGAACAGCCTTGATGAATTGATGCCTATATGTTACAGTCAGAACACAAAATCTGTCACACAACCCAAAGCATACTGTCAGCTTAATACAGTGTGTGCGTGTGTTTGTGTAAAGTAGGGATAACTGATTTTAAACATCTCCAGGGGAGACTCATATATTTTGTAAAGCACAGCATAATATGCAGTACATTCATACACAAAGACTTTGGCCAGCCAGAACACAACCTGACCCGAGCTGGCTGGTCAAGTACCGAAAATCAGTAAAGTGCAGTGGCTGCGGTGGTATCTGCACATCCCCAGGCTCCTCTAACCTCTCCACGCTGCTGCTGCGTCACGACTTCCACTCCCTTCAGATCCCGAAGTGACCAACTTCTGGATCTTGCCGTAACATGTACCCAAAGTAAATAACATTTGGTGTGTACAGCCATAAAAATAAATGTATCTGTTTCATTTAAGTGGGAGCATCAGACAGTGCGCGCCGCACTTTGTGTTGACCTTGTGTACAGCACACAGGGCAGAAATACGCACAGCAATGCGTATAGTGTGAATGAAGGCCAGCATGGGCATAAAATATAGCCTATCACTGAGCCTTCTAAGCATCTCAGCAGTTTGCTGCTTGTTATTAGAAAATGCCAGCAAAGCCCAGAAAAGATACTTGTAAAGTGAAACATTTTCTTGGCGCACGCACACCTCAGCAAGTGACCACAACAGGCAAGATTCAGAGGTCGTGATAGCTCAGCCTCTGCCCTGAAAAGAAGATTGCGGCGCTGAGACCCAGCCAGTGGGAGCTTTCTAGTTAAATTCTCTCTAGCTGGGAGGTGTGAAAAGAAAAGCAGACATGTGGCTGAAAATGCTTCTCAGAGTTAGCACCGTGTTAATTAAGTGGTCCAATTTTCACTCTGGGGTTATTTTTATTCCTTCTATACCTCGCTACATACATTAACACATTACTGCTGTCACTGAACCACAGTCTGTCACACGTATCTTCCAAAATTAAAACAGGAAAGGAAAAGAAACACAAATCTTAATATGGAGCCTTTTAAAAAAAGAAATAAGTGACGTATTTCAGACTCGATTCCCCAACAAAATGTCGGTGTTAATTCCTCTCACAGCTTCCGTGTCTGCTGATAATGTTATGACAAGAGCTTTAATGAGGAGTCATACACCTGCTTATAATTATAGAACAGAATGAGGAATTGTCACCCAGCAAACAATGTTCTGCCTTTGCACTTTATGTGTAAAATACCTCATTTTGATTTTAAAAAATTAGGCAAGCATAACCAATCACACATCATCTAGGACTCAGTAATGGCTAACCTTGGCACTCCCGCTGTGGTGGAACTACAAGTCCCATGAGGCATTGCAATGCTCTGACAGCTCTAAGCATAACTCAGGGAGGCAGAGGCATGATGGGATTTGTAGTTTTGTCACAGCTGGAGTGCCAAGGTTAGCCATCACTGATCTAGGTCATTAACATGTAACAACTAAAACACTATAGGCATGGGTTTGTATATTCTACCTATGTTTGTGTGGGGTTCCTCGGAGCTCTGGCTTCCTCCCACACCATAGACCCCTTTCTCACTTATAGGGCAGTTCAGCCTCCTGGAGGCCAGCCACGGACACCTTTTGGGTGCAGTTTCATGAAGCAGCATTTGTAACACCATATGTGTTGTCATTTGATATGTGGTGGCGTTGCGCAACAGCAAGAAAACTTGTTGCATCTGAGGACGGCAAGTGCCGTGTCTGTACAGTGTCGGCACTGCACTGTCGCCCAAGGGATCGGGTACTGATGCCTGCCGGGGCAACAGAAATTCCTCTGAGTGTGCAAAGCCTTAATCTAATGTAGGTTTGGGAAGTGTTGTTATATTCTTGGACCTTGTTGGGTATATCATGCAGGAACCCCAGGCAAAAGGCTACATTCAAAGTAACACATTGTGGTGGACAATATAATTGCATTGTAATGGTACGTTCATATCTGCGCTTTAGAGGTGCGGTGGAATCCATGAGCATAGAGTGAGGTATACTTTTCATGAACTGTATGCTTCACTGTATGCGTTGCATTGCACATGTAATGTACAATGCAACTTTTTCCCGTCCATTGCATTGTGGTCATGTTTTTACAGGGAACGTAATGCAATGACCCACTGTGCAAGTAGCCAAACTTTTTTTTTTTTAACTAGACTAAGCTAGGACATTTACTTTTCACATGTTTATTGCTTACAAACAAGCTGTTTGCAGCAATCGCAAAGCGCCTGCGATGTGCTAAATCACAGAAGTGCCATGATTTCACAGAGATTCCCAGAGCGATTGCGATTTGGCAACTCTAGCCACGGATGTGATCACTCTGGGATCGCTCACAAAATGTTGCTAGTGGGATATCGCATAGCCGATCGTCGGCCATTGGCAAGCGTTGCAAAATCGCTCCTAGTGGGTTCCAGCCCAGTTACCAATGTATGCAGGAATCAAGCACATCACACTGCTTTGTAAAGACTTTAAATGATATACAAAGGCTTTTCCTCTCAAGTCACCTTTGTGGAGTGTAGGTCACTGAGGTTACAGGTCATGTCCTTTGGGTCCTATGTAGTATTCAGAATTTGATCAGACCTTTCTGACCCCACGTCTTAAAGTAATTATATGTTTAAAAAAAAAAAGCCTGTTCAGCTTTATCTTCCTTTAACATTATTACCATACCGATCCATCAGTGGCGTAGCTAAGAAGCTTTGTCTCCCAGTGTAAGTTTTACAGTAACCCCCCCCCCCCCCCCAAGCATTTTATACATAATTTATATATCACAACAAATTCTGCCAATGACATCCACAGTGTGAGAGGTGTAAGCACAGGAGGGGAACAGCTTGCTAATGATACCACCACTATTCAAAGCATACTGTATATAGAATTGATCATTACCAGCGAAGGGCCCCGGTGCGGTTGCAACCTCTGCATCCCCTATTGCTTCGCCACTGTTATGCATCACTAAATATCTCATCAGCTGCTACTACTACTGTACACACCCTATTTCCTGTAATAGGCAGGGTGTAATGTTGCTGGACTTACCCGCAATCACTATCAGCTAGTGTAGTGTGTAAGAAGAGCATGTAATGTTAATGTGGTGAATGTTTCCAGTCAATGCATGATATGTATACGTGATACAGACCCACGCTTCCAGCCATTAGACTTCACCAGTTCTATATTTAATATTGATTTCTTCTTAACCATGAAGGATCTGACCACTGTGCACATGAGACTAGCATATACTGTATGTCATTTAGAAATCCCCATTATGCCCTCTGCCACATGCACTGCTTTACATACAACTGGATCTGCCGCCCCAGCCTTTCCGCCTTGGCAGTGATCAGACATTAATTATTAGTAACAGAGCTCCCCCCAGCAGGAGCTTTTTTTCATTTGCAAATCACTGACATATTTAGCCTAATACAAGCTAATTTACTAGGTATGTAGTGTAGAAATCACAGCGTCCAAATCAGCAATTAATACTCCTTTAGATACATTAACTGAAGCTTTCTTTCAATGTCAATTGATGTCCCTTTGACTTATCTCCTTGCTCCCTGCTATTAATACATTTCCACACGCACAGCAAAGAGTGACACTGCTTATGCGGTCATTAGTTGGGCCAGCTTCCCAGTGGGATTCATACACCTCTATATTTCTAAGCAGGTATAGGAATGTACAGAGGAGTGCGTCTTCTGTTTAGTAGTCAACACAGTCTACAAAATAGATCCATCTGGCTAATAATCAGCTCAAACTACAGGAGAATGTGCGCTGCAGGTATCCATCTGCTACTATACCCTAGCTGAGTCCTTTGATCAGCAGCTTCGCTTTCCAGGATCTCATTTTACTAAAAAAAATAAATGCTACAAGTGCACAAAGTGAGGTGGAAGCTTATGTAGGCAATAGAGTGAAACAAGACAGAGATACAAGCCCATAGAATTAGATATGACATGACATTTGGCTGAGAAACTTTTTTTTTCTCCCTACAAAGTTTATAATAGCAACTTTAGGGATTCAAGTCACAACAATGTAGCAATTATTTTATGCCCATGAATAATGGTTGGGGTGGGAGGCTCGGAAAACACTAGTCAGGTGGCTTCAATTCATGAAGGGCTGATCGGTAAATCAAATCCATACAGGAAAATACTGCATTCTGTATTTTCTATTATTTTTTTAATTCACTAAAGATTTTACAAATGTGGGCAACGTTCAGTAACACCATTCCGTTTGGTAAATTTGATTGATGTGCTATATTCCCGAATGAACTTGTACAGTAATTCCGTAGATGCTGCAGAGACACTTGAACCTAAACTAACTTTTATTTTATTTTTTATTTGTTTTTTGTTTTGGTCTTTTTTTGCAAAAAAAAATAAATAAAAAATGGTTTTATGGTTGAAGCGTTTATGATTTGTTCTACACCCCATGTAATAATTCTATTACAATAGAGGTAATTTTCCCTGACAGATATAACCTTCCGACAGGGACCAGCTGGTCTACTCTGTTGGGAAATACCAACTGAACATGCCCACTTTCCCTTTTGTGAAATCGAAACATTTTTAGTCCAGGTCTAAAACATTCGGTAAAATGTTTGGTAATTCTACATTAATTCACCTTGTACACTACCAAACAGGGGCACACCCCTACAAGGGTGCAGGTATGGCATGTGCCATGGGCGCCTAGTGCTGGGGGCACTGCTCCATAGCATACCTGATGTTCTCCTTATAGATTCCAGGGGGCATTCTTCTGCCTGGTTACATTATTTGGGGGGACAAGTTGCCCAACTGTTATTTGGGAAAAATGTACAGGCTGACCTATTGTCATACTTCATTCTTACAGGTCAAGCTTCACGTCAACATGGATACAACCAATTCAACTTAGACTACACCTTCCATTTTTTGGATGGTGACCTCTCCCCTTCCTTCTCTACCCTGGGGCGGGTTTGAGTGTTAGCTATAGGCGTTGTTTTCCCTAGATATGCCTCTGATACCAAATGAAGTATTTTAACAAGCATTCAGTAGATAAGTCTTAACTGCTTTAGTGAACTGAGGCCCGTTTACATATTACTGTCTATGACCAGCGACAACATTTCAGCTTATGGACAGATTCTAGTTTGACAGGAATAAGAATCTGCAAGGTGGGAATTGGAAACTTGCAGAAGTACATTTAGGGCATGGCAGTTAATTGCTTGGAAGTTTCCAAATTGGAGTAGGTCTTGCAAATTTCTGGTTCCAGTCAAACCAGAATTTGCATATTGATCTACTTTTTGGCTCATGGTTAGTGATGATAAATATTGGCACAGCCCAGAATGCATTTTGGTTTGTCATCTTCACACTTATAGTCTGACGTTTCTAATGCTTCTGGCATATTACATATTGTCATCATGAAAAAACATAAATGGTATTGTTTTCCAAAGTAGTCTAGAATTGGTTAATATAAATATTTACAGTACTGGATGATTTATTTTCAGAATGTACTGCATATTATGCTGTGCTTTACAAAATATATGAGTCACCCCGTAGACGTTTACAATCAGATACCCCTACTTAACACAAACACACGGGCACACACTGTAACTCACTCAAGCTGACAGTATACTTTGGGGTTGTGACTAAACTGAAGCAGTCACGAGCTATGTGCACAGACTATGTGGGGACCCTGGAGAAGATTTTTCAGGACAGGTGAATGGAAGGCTGGTTCCACACCAGACAATATAAAATTCATGCGATTATGTTGTAATGGAACAGTCATGTTGGCGTTAGCAAGGTCGGATTTTTGAAAGGACACAAAGGCCCCAGCCTTGGGCGGCTCCAGCACAAGGCGGCACCTGAACATGGAAAAGGGATTTCTACATATGAAGGACGGGGCTGAAAATGGGGAGCAACACATGAAAAAGTATCAGTGATCCCTAAGAGAGCTGTCCATGAAAGCGAGGGGCTGCAGTACATGGATGTTATACATGAAGAGGGGGCTGTACATGGAATGGGAGGGGCGCTGATGCACATGGTAGGGGAGCCCTCTGTTACGTTAGTGCGCAGTCAATGTGACGCATCATTCATTCTGGAAAAACGCTGCGGACCCAAACTCGCAGTCCGTGTGGCAGATCAGATCCATTTAAATGAACCATTGTGAACAGATCTATTGGTTAACATTAGATCTGTTCGCATCTGTTCCGTGACGGTCCACAAAACCGTGCTGTTCAGTTAAGCATATTTTTCATGTACTATATGCTTCACTGCATGTGTCGCATCACGAGTAACACACATTGTGACTTTTCCCCTCAGTTGCATTGCAATCCTGTCTTTATAGAATGTGCAACGCAATGCCCAGTGTGAACCTAGTGGAAAACTGATGCTAAAGTGGAGCATTTGCCAAAAGCAACAAGTTTGGTCTAGTTCAAAATAGCAATTCCAGATGGCTGTGCATTTGGAACGCAACGTACATGATCACTTGCAATCTGCATTGCCGTGCGATCACTACAGGGAATGGGTCAGTGCTGCATTTTGCCAAAAACACGTGCAGCAATGCGATATCGCAAACCACTGCTGCGTAGCGCATAGAGTGTGAACGTCAGACAGTCTATGCAGTCTATGCACATCTGATGTTTTTGCAGATTACACACCATATGTGTTCCCGAAATTGCATGGCAACGCATATAGGGCTCGATTCACTAACCGGCGCTAAGTATTAGCACCACAGTGCTAAGAGGTTTTCCCATATAAACCATATACTTTGTGCTCAAAGTTTAGCGCTGTGCGCGAACCGTCGCATTCAGTACGCTGGAAATGTCGCACCTGGTGCACACAAAACGGCGCATCGGGTGCGTCCGAAACGGTGCATCACTGTTTCAGGCGCACCCGATGCGCCATTTCGGGTTCACCGGGTGCGACGGTTCCAGCACACCGGGTGCTTTGTTTTGCGTGCACCGCACAGCGCTTAAACTTTGCGCGCGAAGTATATGGTTTGCGCACGATCAGTAACGGCTTTGGATGTGCAAACTACTTAGCACCCTAGTTTGCACGTCCAAAGCCTTAAGATGTGCTAACTGAGTTAGCACCGGCTAGTGAATCGAGGCCATAGTGTAAACGAGGCCCCATTTCTCCAGTTCGCTTTACACTTGTTTTGGAAAATCTGCACCAGAATCCTCGGTTGAACTGAAATCCGTAATGTACATATGTGACAATCGTTACCCAGTGCACATTGTTTCCAGCTGAGAGTGTCATCTGCTTACCTGTGGCTTTTGAAAGCTGCATTTATATGTTGGCTTCAGTATGAGCATCAGGTTATGGAAGGGGCAATCCTAGAGGTGCTGTGATCTGGGTTCTGGTCATTCAGATTCCGCTCAGAGATACTTGTCACCTTACAGCGGTTAATGTCACTGAGCATTTCCTCTCATCTCTATTGTTCGTCATTCATAGCCTTTACAATCTGAAAAGTGTGATAATCGTCTTGTGCTGTCTCCAAATTTCACCCTCGCATGTCTATAACAGTTACATTTCCAGTTGCTGCTCTGCTGCTAATTGCTTATTAACGTGCATGGTTGACCAAACCTGTTTGTAATCCCTGGAGATTTCCTGCATGAAACGTTAAAGGATTAGGCTAAAGCTATAACCTCTTTACTGCAAGCCTTTGCCTGATTGAGAGATGTGATGCATGAGATCACTGAATTTGAGTTCATCTCTATAGCCTCTTTTTAATTATGCTTATTGAGGCCATGCTGATGTGATGTGCAGAGTCCTTGGGGTGCTGAGGGCCTGGGTCTATTGTGTTTGCATATATGTCACATAGTAGCAAACAACCTATTCACTAAGCTGAATAACACTGGAGGACATAGATGAGCCAGCTAACCTCCCCTGGCTGTTTTAGGGCCAGTTCACATGGCTGTCTGCCCGTGGCTCATTTAGCCGATGCTAAACGCTTTCTTGCTCCTGAGCAGTAAAGTGTTTGGCATTGGTTCCCAATGTCACGTCGCATTTTGAACCCCTAGAGGGATTCTGAGCCATGAACGCAAGCTATGTAGAAGTTACATACAGTGTCTCATAAAATTCAATTGACCGCCTCAAACGCTGGTAAACGCACTGAGATGAAAGCTTCCAATCATCTCAATGGTGAACGTGGTAGATCCCGGTGCTAAACAATGTTTACACACGCAAACTATCAACCCACACACTGTTCTTCAACAATAATCGTCACGTGGTCCTCAGTGGGGTAAAAGGCAGCATAAGAAGTTAGGTAATATTCCACACTGCAAACCATAGGCAACAATTTTTCATTGGTAGAAAGCTACATAAACATGCTGGTCTAAACTCAGCTTGGGCGGATGATAACGATCGCCATGGCCAAGAATAGAGAGTCAGACCAGCGTAGCAGCCCATAAAGATCTGGCATGTTTATCCTTAGCGATGCCAAGTACCGCACGACCACATTGTTCTCCTCGCTCCCCCGCCCACTGGAAGTGCCTCAGTTTCACTCCGCTCATCATCCCTTCGCCCCTCGCATATCAACAGATGCATCTATGGCTGATGAAGTGTCTGTACAGCGCTGTCAGTGCTCTGTCGCCCGGCACAGATCGGTACATGAGCCTTTGGGCGACACAGATCCAGAAGACATCCCCTGGTGAGTATGGGCCTTAACAGTCTAATGTGAACTAATCAAATTCCAGCAGTCCATCTGTATGTAGCGAGACAGACTGGATCGCTAATGAATGTAACAGGGCCTCTTAGTGGATACCGCCTCCAGTGGCACCCTGCCTCCTAGAATCATGCAGACACCAGTATCAATGCAATATATTTATTCCCCACTGACCAACGTGATCTAATGGGGTGAAGTAAGCAATAGAAAATATAGCACTAATCAAACACTTGTTAACTCAGCAAGATCATAACAGTAACAGTAATACGCTTCACACATTCAAAGTGCATAGAAAGTGTATCTCCAAGGTAGCCACCTCCTGCGCCCCTCCAGTGTCACTCTAAACAAGTGTACACTAGACTGGCACAGAACGTACCGCAGCAAAGGGACAAGCTTAATAAACTGCAATCAACACACGGTAGTAACCTCTTGCGCCCCTCCAGTGTCACTTTAAAGGAGTGCACACTACACTGGCGAAAGACGCACAACCATAGCAAAGAAACAAACTTAAGACAATGCAATCAGTAGCACAATCTTATTTAACTCCCGACTGGCCAGTGGGCTATAGTGCAGTTTCACTCGGGGTACCCCTTTAAGGAACATTATGTGCACAGTTGGGCGCCTTGTGAAGAAGGTGCAGCAGCAAGAAGACTCCTGATGCACTCAGCAACAACAGCATAGATGCCAGTGATGTGAGAGGGGACAGGTTAACCAGGCTACAGTTCAGAATGGCAGGCTATGGCAAACAGTCCTGACATACACTGTCCACAGTTTGTTGTAAGAGGAGTGGTATGACTCCCAAACCTCTCAGCAAGGTTAATGCCCCTCTATCACTGCAAAGATGGTTCCTACCATGAGGTGCAGGGCCAGTCCCTGATAATGGTCACTCAGCAGGTGCAGAACTCACAGGCAGAAGTTTTGAGGAGATTGAGATTCACAAACTTTGTAATCCAGCTAAAATGGTTCCTTCTGAAGTCCACGCGGCTTGTACAATCCAGACTCCACCAACCTCACAGGTTCACACAGTTCTGGTCCGGCAGCTGTATCCTTTTTACCAAGATCCAGCAGCAAGATTCAGCTCAGGGTGCAGCAAATCTGTGTCACAGGATCCCTTCTTCACACTCAGCAATCAAATGGAAGCCAGTCCTATGGATTTAGGCCTGAAGATCCAGTCCCAGTCACTCCAGACCTCACTCCCAGGCTCTAGGCACACCAGCCACCCCTCAGCTCCCAGCAGCCTCTGCTCACTCCAGCCTCTCTTCCAGAATTCTCTGCAGTCTTAAAGGAACTATGCCCTCTAAAGGCAGCAGTACATAACATAACAATAACAGCACATTATATGGTGTTACATTCTCCCCCCACTTGAAAAGCTTGGGTCCTCCCAAGTACGGAAAGTTACACAACTTTTCTTTAATTCACAGACATAGACATACCTAAATGGTCTGGATATACTGACCATAACTAAATGGAACCCACCAACTAGCACTAGGTACTTTGGCTCCACAGGGATACAGGGTGCCACCTGAAAGACCTGAGTTCATGGTTTTGGGAACATGGGCGTTGATCTCTCGGTGTGAAGCACATACTCTCTCTTCACTGCAGTTCCCCAAAGAATCATAAGTTAATCTTTTAGGAGCTCTAATTTGTCGAGGCTCCCTTTTCTCCAATGGACTTTCTTGGACATTTTCTTCCTGAACTTCTTGTTCTATTATTGTATGACTTTCTGGTTCTTTATCCTTCAAAATATCCACTGGTAGCAACTCTTCCTCAACTTTGTCTGAAAGAAGAGTACCATCTGTATCACTTTCAGTCACCAGGTCTTCTAGATTGCCTGAAGCATTTTGTTCCAGACTACTCGATGGGACAAACTCGGGCGCTTCTATTCTGAGTTGGCTCTCCTCAGCATCTTTCTCCACTACATCTGGACTAGTCTGTGGCACACTCACATCTTCGGGCCTCAAATCTAAGCCATTCTCAAGAGGACCCCAAACAAATCTTCCTACTGGGGGTGCGTCCCATCCCCACTCTTCATCATCTTCTTCAGTGTTGTGGTCACACTCAGGTGATGCTGCCATGCTCCCCTTCTGTGTGGCTAACCGCTGTGACCTCCTCAACTGACGACCTTGATCATGCTCAGCTGCCACAGGATCAGGCATTCTCACTGCTTGTCCCAGTGGTAACAGGTTATTGCGGTGCCATGACTTCACAGGCCCACTTTGTCCTTCTGGCCGAATCCGATATACAGGAATACCTGGCAGTTGAGAACACACCTCATACACCTGCGAACTCCAGCGATCAGCAAGCTTGTGTTTTCCAGGGATCCCCAGACTTCTTAACAACACACGATCACCTGGCTTTAAATCATGAATCCGGATTCTTTGGTCGTACCTGGCCTTATTCTGCTGTCCCCGCCTTTCTGCAGCCTCTTGAGCTTTTTCATAAGCAGTCTTCAGGCTCTTTTGGAGACGCTCCACATACCCCTTGTAAGAGACTGTTGTTGTATCATCACAAGAAGTCCCAAAAACAGTGTCAATTGGCAACCGGGCCTCCCGCCCAAACATCAGAAAGTATGGAGAAAATCCAGTGGCATCATTCTCAGTACTATTGTAGGCATGGACAACAGCAGCAATATGTTTGCTCCATTGAGCCTTCTTCTCACTGGGTAAGGTCCCCAACATATTTAACAATGTTCTGTTGAATCTCTCTGGTTGTGGATCTCCCTGAGGATGATAAGGTGTAGTTCTGGTCTTCTTTACACCCAACAAACTCAGCAACTCACGTATCAACTTGCTTTCAAAATCTCGACCCTGATCTGAGTGAATGCGTTGCGGGAGGCCATAATGTACGAAATATCTCTCCACCAGTACCTTTGCTACTGTCATAGCCTTCTGGTCCCTAGTAGGGAAGGCCTGGGCATACCTGGTATAATGGTCGGTGACCACCAAGACATTGGCAAACCCACCCTCATCAGGCTCGATACATAAGAAGTCAATGCACACTAAGTCCATTGGTCCTTGGCTTTGTAGATGTCCCAATGGTGCAGCTCGCACTGGCTGTGTCTTCCGTTGTACGCACCTGGAGCAAGACCGGCAGTAATTCTCCACATCCTGTCTCATACCCGGCCAGTAAAAGCGATCCTGCAACAACTTCAGGGTGCGATCAACACCCAAATGCCCATGATCATCATGAAGAGAGGAACAGACCATGTCCCTGTATTTTTCAGGTAGCAGTAACTGCCATTTCTCTGTGTTCTCAGCAGCTGGTGCTAACCGGTACACCAAACCATTCTTCATTTTAAGATGACTCCACTCTCTAAGCAATAATCCAACCAGTGGATGGTTGATATCTTTTAGGTGGTTTTGGTTATTCTCATGTAGAGCCTTTTTGACACCCCGGCACAGTGTATCTTCAGCTTGATCGTGATGCAGATCTGACAAACTCAGTGCAGGTAATGAAGTGCTTTTCAATGTCACCATATTGCAGTACCTCTGAGGAATTGCTTCATGTGATAGTCCTAGCTTTTCAGCAGCACAGATTGTCCGAATCTCGCATTGTAGACCTTGGCACATGGCTCTCACACCTGGGGCTGGAACCTCTAGCCACTCATCTTCAGGCTGCAACACATCATGAGGTCTTCTAGAAAGCCCATCTGCATCCTGATTTGCCATGCCTGGACGGTACTTGAGACTGAATCTGTAATTAGCAAGGGCCGCCAACCATCGATGTCCTGTAGCATCTAATTTAGCTGTGGTCAGCACATAAGTGAGAGGGTTGTTATCAGTCTGTACTTCAAACTCGGCTCCATATAGATACTCATGAAGCTTGTCTACCACAGTCCACTTCAGTGCCAGGAACTCAAGCTTGTGTGCTGGGTAATTCCGCTCTGTTGGTGACAGACTCCTGCTCACAAAGGCTATCGGCTTCAGTCTA
Organism: Hyperolius riggenbachi; assembly: GCF_040937935.1. Lineage (NCBI taxonomy): Eukaryota > Metazoa > Chordata > Amphibia > Anura > Hyperoliidae > Hyperolius > Hyperolius riggenbachi. The sequence goes on from NC_090656.1 coordinate 89,430,592, forward strand.
CTCTCCGGCTCCTGGTACAAAACACCCCCTAGCCCATCTCTGCTGGCATCAATGTGTAAGACATACGGCTTCTGAGGGTCTGCATAAGCTAAAACAGGTGTGCTTGTTAGACAACTTTTAAGCTTCTCAAAGGCAGAGTCACACTCCTCTGTCCATTGCTCAATGACAGACTCTTTTCCTGCACGTTGCAGAACGTTATTCTTCTGATCTTGTTTAGACCCTGGAGCCTGCACCTTTTCTTTCACTTGGAGCAAATCATTGAGGGGTCTTGCGATCTGTGCAAAGCCTTTGACAAACCTTCGATAGTAAGAACAGAAACCCAAGTATGAACGGAGCTCAGAAACTGTTTTAGGTTTTGGCCAAGTTGTTAGTGCTTCAACCTTTGAAGGATCCGTTGCTACACCATCAGCCGACACTACATGTCCCAGGTACGTTACAGATGGAAGGCAGAATTGGCACTTTTCCAGCGACAACTTTAACCCTTCCTTCTTCAACCGGTCCAGCACCTTGATTAGCCGAGTCTCATGCTCTTCCAGGTCTCTTCCAAACACAATGACATCATCCAAATACACAAGCACCTCCAGCAGGTTCATATCTCCCATTGTATTTTCCATTAACCTCTGAAAGGTGGCTGGAGCACCCATGAGTCCCGGGGGCATCCTATTGAATTCGAAGAATCCTAAAGGACAAATGAAGGCAGTTCGCTCCTTGTCTTCAGGATGCATTGGAATCTGATGATATCCACTTTTAAGATCCAGCACACTAAACCACTTAGCTCCAGCCAAGCATTGCAATACATCTTCCACTCGTGGTGTGGTATACTGATCTGGAATAGTACGTCGATTCAAAGTTCTATAGTCTACACACATTCGAATAGTACCATTCTTCTTCCGCACCACTACAATTGGTGAAGCATAGGGACTTCGAGACTCTCTAATGATTCCAGTTCTTTTGAGTTCTTCCAGCTGTTTCCGTAAATCTTCAATGTCTCCAAGGGCTAGCCGCCTTGACCTTTCCCGGAATGGCCGGTCATCTTGAAGGCGAATACGGTGCTGTGTACTTTTTGCACATCCGACATCATATTCGTGTTGTGCAAAGATTTCACTTTGTCCTCGCAGAATGTTGAGCAAACGTTGTCTCCACTCTGAAGGCAAAAGGGAGTTTTGAGAAACTGAGATCTCCAATTTGTTCTCCAGCTCTTCTGCCTCTCCCCCCACTTGAAAAGGGGTCGTCACTCGGCTTGCTACAAACACCGTTCCCAGTTTTGCCCGAGGTCTTAACATGACTGGTTGTGGTAAGGTGTTTCTGATTCCTACAAGCACTCTGCCATTCTTGCGTTGCAAATCCTCTGCGGGGATAGTCTCAGGGATAATTTCCACCCCTAGCGGCAATCCAGATCCTTCCTCCCCTTCGATCAACAGCAACGGGACTGACTCCTTCCATGTCGTTCTCACTTCAGCTTTCAGACATACCACTTGTCCAGGCATCAACTGACAGTCTTCTCGCTGAGATAACCATACACTTCCAACCCCATGGGCTGGGGCCTCCCGCTCCACCAACAGTTGTTCCCATGCGGCTTGAAGCAAAGGGTGCAATGGACTAGGTGGCTGCCCATAACGGTCCATGATTGGCTCCAATACTCGTCTAACCAGGTGATTATTAGTTCCAAGGATCACTGAGTACCGTGAGGACCCTGGCGGTCGGGGGCAGACTACTGCTAGTGTATCCAGGACTTCTTGAGTTCCTGCCACTTTATATCCTAGCTGAATCTGAAGGTTCACATATCCATCATATGGTAGCTGTTTCTCACTGATTCCCCAGATCTCCAGCTTATCCAGTGCCTGTAAAGGACAATGAGCTAAATGCTTCTCATAAAAGTCTCTATACAACAATGTCACTTGTGCGCCTGTGTCCAGTAATGCATGAGTGAATACACCTTCTATCTGTACTGGCACCACTGGTGATGGTCCCAAAAGATCTTTAGGGAATGTGGTGGCTCCTGCTTCAGAAGCAGATTTGGCCAAAGCTTTCGGCCTCTTCTCTCGTTTCCTCATTTGTTGGCATTGGGTAGTATGGGTACGTGTAAAGCCTGATGTGGGTGCAGCTCCCAATGACTCTTTTTGCTCAGTCACTTTCTTACTGGCAAAGTCTTTGGAGATTTTGTTACCAAAGTGGTTTTCCACAAGCTGGTTGGTCTTCCTCTTCCTGCTGTTGAAATCTGATTGCCAGCTACACTCCTGCTGGATGTGACCCAACTCACCACCACGATAACCAGTCTTTTTTTGTGGTCCTCCCCTTGACGGGACTATTGCTTCTGTCTGGTACTTGGATACATCAGAAGAGGACCTTCCTGTCTTCTGTGATGTCAGAGCCTGCAGGACTCGCAACTGTGTCTTCTGCATTTCGCATTGTGTCTGTACTACTTGGGTCAACACCTTCCACAGACTGGTTAATGATGCATCCTCCGGAAAGTTGTTTTGAGACACTGGTTCTGCCTCCACTGTACGGACTTGAGAAATCTTCACGGGCCTTGCACTAGTATACCCAGACTTTAGATCTTGTAATGCTTCCTCTTCTCGAATTTTCTTAATCAGTTGAGGATAGCTTGGCACCTCCACTTGATCCCCCAAGTGTAACTTGAACACCACTGGGTCAAGAGCTTGTGATCCCTCTTGGATTTGACAGATTCGGGCCCGATCCACCTGCTTTGGGTCTATTCCTTTACTTAACACTAACTGATGCAGGAGGCGGTCTAGTCGCCTTACATAACTTGACAGCTTTTCTCCAACCCTCTGGTAGGTGTGTTCAAATTGGTACAGTAAATCAGCGGGCTTATCAATCTTCCCAAACACACTATGCAATGCATCAAGATAATCCTGTGCAGTGCAATCAGATTGTCTCATCTTCAAATTTCGGACAGTGTCAGCTGCTGGACCTTTCAAGCTTTCTATAATCCTCTGCTTCTTGCTTATTTCAGGAACATCCCATTCTTCCAGTACCTGAGTGGCTTGGTCCATCCATGCCTCAAAATCTTCTTCACCAGGGGGAGTGGGTACTTTACCAGAGAACAACCGTAACTTTCTGTACCCCCAGCTTGCTAGCGAATAGTCAGGAGATCTACACTTTGTCAGTAGGTTTCTTAATGCTTTAAGGACTTCTGGTCCAATACAGTTCTTCTCTTGATCAATGGCAGGCTCAGATAATGGCCCCATAACTTCAGCTTCCACTTCTGCTGCACCTTTTGGAATGGTCACTTGAACTAACTGACCGCCTGGAGTTGTGAGGGTCATAGGCATCTTGTCATGGGGGACATGGGTCTTCCACTCCAGCAGGGCAAATTGAGTTGGTCCACTTGGGTCTGTTGTACTATCTAACAGGAACCCCCGACCAGATATTGGTAGTCTTTCAGCCACTTTCCTAATCTGTGCATCAGTCCAGTCATGCCCTGGCAACTCTAGGACTAAACAGTGTCCCACGGCAGCTTGGTGGTTCTCACACCATCTTCCGGCAGCTCTTGACTCCATACTGTGTCTGATTTCAAGGGATAAGGGGCGTAGACGTCACCGGGCGGAACCAAAGAGGGCCCCACGTTGGGCGCCAAATGTAGCGAGACAGACTGGATCGCTAATGAATGTAACAGGGCCTCTTAGTGGATACCGCCTCCAGTGGCACCCTGCCTCCTAGAATCATGCAGACACCAGTATCAATGCAATATATTTATTCCCCACTGACCAACGTGATCTAATGGGGTGAAGTAAGCAATAGAAAATATAGCACTAATCAAACACTTGTTAACTCAGCAAGATCATAACAGTAACAGTAATACGCTTCACACATTCAAAGTGCATAGAAAGTGTATCTCCAAGGTAGCCACCTCCTGCGCCCCTCCAGTGTCACTCTAAACAAGTGTACACTAGACTGGCACAGAACGTACCGCAGCAAAGGGACAAGCTTAATAAACTGCAATCAACACACGGTAGTAACCTCTTGCGCCCCTCCAGTGTCACTTTAAAGGAGTGCACACTACACTGGCGAAAGACGCACAACCATAGCAAAGAAACAAACTTAAGACAATGCAATCAGTAGCACAATCTTATTTAACTCCCGACTGGCCAGTGGGCTATAGTGCAGTTTCACTCGGGGTACCCCTTTAAGGAACATTATGTGCACAGTTGGGCGCCTTGTGAAGAAGGTGCAGCAGCAAGAAGACTCCTGATGCACTCAGCAACAACAGCATAGATGCCAGTGATGTGAGAGGGGACAGGTTAACCAGGCTACAGTTCAGAATGGCAGGCTATGGCAAACAGTCCTGACATACACTGTCCACAGTTTGTTGTAAGAGGAGTGGTATGACTCCCAAACCTCTCAGCAAGGTTAATGCCCCTCTATCACTGCAAAGATGGTTCCTACCATGAGGTGCAGGGCCAGTCCCTGATAATGGTCACTCAGCAGGTGCAGAACTCACAGGCAGAAGTTTTGAGGAGATTGAGATTCACAAACTTTGTAATCCAGCTAAAATGGTTCCTTCTGAAGTCCACGCGGCTTGTACAATCCAGACTCCACCAACCTCACAGGTTCACACAGTTCTGGTCCGGCAGCTGTATCCTTTTTACCAAGATCCAGCAGCAAGATTCAGCTCAGGGTGCAGCAAATCTGTGTCACAGGATCCCTTCTTCACACTCAGCAATCAAATGGAAGCCAGTCCTATGGATTTAGGCCTGAAGATCCAGTCCCAGTCACTCCAGACCTCACTCCCAGGCTCTAGGCACACCAGCCACCCCTCAGCTCCCAGCAGCCTCTGCTCACTCCAGCCTCTCTTCCAGAATTCTCTGCAGTCTTAAAGGAACTATGCCCTCTAAAGGCAGCAGTACATAACATAACAATAACAGCACATTATATGGTGTTACATTTACCTTACCGATTTTCTAGAAAACCTTTTTTCTGGAAAACCTTTTTCTAAATTCTTTGAAATCTATGTGAATATTTTTAAGGAACCATATAGGGCTTGGTGTGTTATTTACAAGCAAGGGCTAGTACTATGTTATTATTGTTTGCCTGCTGGATTGCTGTAGTGGTGGTGAGGTTGATGTTTATAATCTTCAGCTATTGTTTATTTATGGCAGAGTGTGCTCTAGCTGCAGCAGATAAAGCAAACTTATGCGGACCTCTATGTATAAGTATCTAGACGTTGTCACTGAGATTGATGGTGTAAAATAAACATTTAGCGCCATGAAACAGTAGAGTGCCTGGGGAATATTGGAAGGAGGATGGGCTTACTTTGCTCGTTTGAGATAAAATTGACCTTGAAATATGACATAGAGTCATTGCAGTACCTTCTCCCAACGCTGATGTTAGAATTCAGCAATGTGCATAGTGTCGCTGTGGAGAAATGGAGAGGCAGCATTTTTGGACCTGGAAGTTAAGGGGAAATGTCACTATTGTAATCATAGATCAGAGTTGTTTTGTGATTTAATGTTTTTAAAATGATCTTTCTATTTCTGTTTGCATCCAGCTAGTAATTTTGCAAACTGACAGTAAGCTGTAATTTCACTTCTTTGCAACCATAACAACTGTTTACGCGTGTGTTGTGTACTGCATGTATCCCTCATGCCTGACTGATCCATCGCACTGCACTGCCAACGCGCCATTGTTAACTTACTATTACAATATGCAGTGCAATTATATTATCTGACGCAATGGACCACAATGCCCCAGTGTGTAAGTAGCTTACTGTTTGGTGTGCAGACCGCACAGAAACTCACAGAAGTTATGCTATGTGTCAGGGGTGTAACTAGAAATCACCTGGCGCCCCTGCAAAAATGTGGATGGGGGCCCCCTCTGAGAAATCCCCACACACACACATCATGAGAACAATTGTGCGGAGAATAGAAAGCTTTTTCTCTCCATGCCCACACTCCTCAAGCATCACTAAAGGACACAACACTTGGAGAGGGGTAGAAAGGCTGGGGGTAGAACAGGGCTGTACACAAGATCCTGCTGCACACTGAATAAGGACTGTCTACAAATCTTTGCCTGCAAAACTTTGTATGACTCCTTATCAGTGGCTGAGCAGATACAGTCATTAGAACAATTGTGCAGAGAGCAGAAAGCTTTTTGTCTCCGAGCCCTTAGTTGTCAGTCTCTCAGGACAGGCCCCCCTGTGACTTCTAGGCCCCCCTTGCAGGGTCTATTGTTACGTCCATGCTATGTGTGTTACCAGGTTTTTGGTATTACCCAGGGCTGGATTTACCATAAGGCACTGTAGGCACGTGCCTACAGGTGCCTTGGGCTGGAAAGGCGGCTCACTCCACTCCCCAAGCACCTCCTTCCCTCCTTTCCTGTGCAGAGTCCTGATAAGAGTGTAAATGAGAATGCTCTTGGCATTTCACTGACGAGAACTTCCTTCAGTCTTGGGCACCTCTTGCTACCTAATACTTCCTCTAGCTACCTACTTCGTGGCACCTCTAGCTACTTAATACTGAAGGTACTTCTGGCTACCTAATACTAAGGGGCACCTGTAGCTACCTATGATGGGAAAATTAAGAAGTGACAGCCAGGGCAGCCAGCACAATAGCGGTGCGGTTTGGCGGGGGTTTGTAGGTACATGGAGGGTGAAGTCTAAGGTGCCAGGATATCTCTGCCTATAGACTCCTGTGAGGTAAATCCGGGCCTGGCATTACCAGTTACCGTATATACTCGCAAGCAAGCCGACCCGCATGTAAGCCGACCCCTCAACTTTCACCTGAAAAAAACAGGGAAAAATGATTGACCCCCATATAAGCCGGGGGTAGGAAATGCTGGCCGCCTTATTCCCCTAGTGTGTCCCAGTATAGCTAGTATAGTGCCCAGTATAGCTAGTATAGTGCTCAGTATAGCTAATATAGTGCCCCAGTTTAGCTAGTATAGTTCTCAGTAAAGCTAGTATAGTGCTCAGTATAGCTAGTATAGTGCCCAGTATAGCTAGTATAGTGCCCAGTATCGCTAGTATAGTGCCCAGTATCGCTAGTATAGTGCCCAGTATCGCTAGTATAGTGCTCAGTATAGCTAGTATAGTGCTCAGTATAGCCAGTATAGTGCCCCATTATAGCTAGCATAGTGCCCCAGTATAGCTAGTATAGTGCTCAGTATAGCTAGTATAGTGCCCCAGTTTAGCTAGTATAGTGCTCAGTATAGCTAGTATAGTGCTCAGGATAGCTAGTATAGTGCTCAGTATAGCTAGTATAGTGCTCAGTATAGCCAGTATAGTGCTCAGTATAGCCAGTATAGTGCTTAGTATAGCCAGTATAGTGCCCCATTATAGCTAGTATAGTGCTCAGTATAGCTAGTATAGTGCTCAGTATAGCCAGTATAGTGCCCCATTATAGCTAGCATAGTGCCCCAGTATAGCTAGCATAGTGCCCCAGTATGGGTAGGTGGGTGGGTAGGTGCTGCCCCTCCCTGCTCCCCCCGCGGCCGCCGCTACTATTACCTTAGGCGGCGCCGCTGGCGCTTCCTCTATCCCTGTCCTGCTCCGATAACTAACTCATTCACAGCAGCGCGCCCCTCGCTGCTGTGATGATGGAGGAAACCATAGAGAGCGGTTCCCATAGTAACGGCATCGCCGCTACAGGAACCGCTCTCTATGGTTTCCTCCATCATCACAGCAGCGAGGGGGACGCTGCTGTGAATGAGTTAGTTATCGGAGCAGGACGGGGATAGAGGAAGCGGCGTCGCCTAAGGTATAGTGATGGGTCGTTCGCGAACGAGCCGGCTCTAAGAGCCGGCTCTTTGCTGTGAACGACAAGAGCCGGCTCTCAGTTTTAAAAGAGCCGATGCCTCAGCCGCCCCACACAGCTCTGCTTTGCTCTGTGATAAAGGGCGCTGAGGCATGCTGGGAGATGTAGTCCTGTAGTTGCAGCTTGTAGGAGTCTATGGGGCAGAGCAGAGCAGTAGCAGGAGGGATTGCCCGAGTCAGAGAAGCAGTCTGGAGTTGTCATGGAGACAGGGGGCGGGGCTTTTACTCCTATTCTGAGTGGTGTCCAGTGATATTTACTGAAGAGCCGATTGAGAGCCGTAAGAGCCGGCTCTTTAATGGGAGCCGATTCAGAAGAGCCGATTCTCTGAGAAGAGCCGGAATTCCCATCACTACTAAGGTAATAGTAGCGGCGGCCGCGGGGGGAGCGGGGAGGGGCAGCACCCACCCACCTACCCATGACTCGCAAGCAAGCCGACCCCCCAACTTTTGGGCCACTTTTGGGGGTTGAAAAATTCGGCTTGCTTGCGAGTATATACGGTATATTAATTTATTCCTATAGCCCGACAATTTACAATGCTGCTCTAAAAAACACACAGCATGTCCTATTTTTTTTTAGATTGTACTCCTGTCATAAAAAGTATAGAAGCCGCCATTTAAATCTAAGGCTAGTTTCACAGTGGGGCGTTCCATTATAATGTACACACAGTGCAACCAAAGACAACTTTTGAGGTGGTATGCAAAGAAGCAGCAAACCAGTGTGTGATTTAGCAATGCACTGCTTGTTCTACATTGTGACAACAGAATCAGTTGTATCAAATGAGTGGTGAACTGTTCATAGACTTCAAATTGCACCATGTTTTGGTGGAATAGTGGCCATTACAACAAAATGCAATGTGTCCCTGTAAAAGTACTCTAAATGTTATTTTTTGGTTTGAGGCACTTACCTGGACTCTTACTGATTAGAAGTTAATAATGTATATACTTCTTGGAGGTGTTTGACTCACGATACTAAGAGAATCACTCTCACAGGCAGTAAACTTCTCAAAAGTTTTACTTTCAGTCCGACCCAAAAGAATATTCCCAGCGTCACTCCCTATCCTCTCCAGCCAGCATGGCAAGTCCTGTGGCACATTGAGAGATTTATAGTTCCCTGCAATGCAACAGTGTAGGTACATCTTGATTATCATGGTCCGTCTATGGTGACATAATTCTCAGCTGTTTCTCAACATGTTATTGATATGTACTCCTTTTAAAACCCTGTGCTCACCAAGTACCCCCCTAGCATAGTAAACATTATCACAAGTACCCCTTGAGAAATATATATTTAACCACTTGAGGACTACAGTACTAAACCCCTCTAAAGACCAGCCCATTTTTTTTGTTAATTGAGCCACTGCAGCTTTAAGGCCAAGCTGCAGGGCCACACAACTCAGCACACAAGTGACCCCCCCCCCTTTTCTCCCCACCAACAGAGCTCTCTGTTGGTGGGATCAGATCGCCCCCTGATTGTTTGTTTGTTTACTTATTTGTGTATATTTGTCTATTTTTTTTTATAAATATCTTTGTTTTTTGTATTATATATTTGTTTCCCCCTCCCTCACTCCATCCGCCAGCCAATCAGCGTGATCGGCTGTCATAGGCTTCAGCCTATGACAGCCGATCACCATCAGGTCTCCCAGGGGGACAGACGTGTCAGACGTCTGTCCCCAGTACAGCGCTGCTGTAGATCGCAGCGCTGTACAATGTGGATAGACGGCAGTTTCGCCATCTGACAGTCTCCCGAACGGCTCGGAGACTGAAGGCGGGGTGGAGCTCTGCCCCCCAAGCAGGAGATGCACGCGCAGCCTGCGCGCGATCTCCTGCAGTAGCCGGCCCCAGGACTTAATGCCAATTGGCGTTAGGCGGTCCTGGGCCTGCCGCCGCAGTCACGGCCATTGGCGTGACGCGGTCTTCAGGTAGTTAATTGTAGTACGTGATCATTGGTTCTAAACCATTTTCAAGCATTTACTATTGCTTTTAATTAGCTAAAATACTAATTTGGTGTTGTTTAAATAATATGTATCATTTTCTAAAACTCAAAATTTGTTATTCTTGGTTAAGTATATCAAGCCCGAGTACCCCCTGGAGCCATCAGAATTACCCCCTGGGGTACAAATTCCACACTGAGAACCTAGGTTTTAGATAATATTACTAGAAGCAGCTGGAACTGGAGATCTGTAGCTGCTACAAATAACCTCTAGGGGGCAGACATGTTGCAGAGACCTGTAGCATCTACAGCTCTCCATCTTCAATTCTTTGGTCCAATCAATGTTGAAGCAATTTTTAAACATCTATTGTAGCCTGTTGCAAGTACATCATGTGATATATTCCTAATACTAGAGCCATAAAAAAATGTTGCTTAAAATACCTTAGCAGCAAGTAGCAGTCATGTAGTTTCATGACTGCTACTTGCCCCTTCTCTTGCGGCTTTTAATGATGAGAGATTTAACACCCCCCCCCCCCCCAAATACACGACTGAGAGATGCAGGTGCAACACCTCATTAACGATTCCTGTACCAACTCATTACCCTGGTTTTGTCTGGTGAGGTGCATTTTTTTTCTGTAATTTTACAGTCAGCATTATTTTATGTGTCCTCATGATAGCATTCCTACCACAGTTTACAGCACTCTCCATGATGATCTCTGTAGGAGAAAGACAGGGCAGATGACAGTTGGCATTTAAATACAAGCTGGCAACCCTGGTTAGGCAGAAGAGGTGATCAAAGGTCACATACAGTATGTACAAACTGGACACAAAAAGTATGGTAAGGGATATTGGGACTAATTATTGGCTGAAAGCCTGGATAAGGTAAAAATGTAATCATGAATCATCATTATAACAACAAACAGGTTTATTATATTGGTGGGGTATCCCTATCTTGAAATTTCCAACTGTTTCCAGGGAACAGTCCACTGTTTAAGGGAACATCTATTACATGTTCCTTTGTAAGAAGAATGATGTGATGTATCTTCCCCTGCCCAGGAATAAAGCACTGCCTGGTAGTCCTCACTACTTATGGCCTCTATGATTCAGCTGCCTTTTTCCTGATGATCAGAGTTTAGCTCACTAATGGCCAGAAGCAGCTGTCTCTTAATAGCCAGAAGCAGCTGTTTCTTAGCACAATTATTTGCATGAACAGGAAGTTCCTTTATCTTCTAAACAAGTCTCTTTTCACCTTGGAGCTATTTCCCTTGTGTGCACAAACTCTCTGATGGTGATTTAAAAGCTAAGAAGTCTGCAGCCAGCCAGCGACAAATGAAGTGATGCGTTGTATACGCAACAAATACCAGTAAATTTGCTGTGTTCTGACTGCATGCGGCAGTTTTACCGGGTTTAGTTGACTCATCCCCTCTGCGGATCAGGTCATTTGGGCGCAAGAATCATCAGATGCCTGTGTTAATTAGCGGTAATCAGACGGCAAAGTGGCTACTACATAGGAATTAACAGTTTAACTAGTGATTGTTTGGGCGCCTTTGTTAGGAGGTTTGGTTTAGACACTGGGGGGAGGGGGGTTAGGCATGAGGTGGGGGAGTTTAAGTCACTAGGAGAGGGGTTTAGGTTTAGGCATTTGGTGGGGGGCTTGTTTTAGGTGCTTGCGGGAGGTTCGTTTTAGGCACTAGGAGGGGGGTTTCATTCAAGACTCAGGATGGTAGGGTTAGTGTTAGGCATTAGATGGGGGGGTTGTTCTAGGCAATGGGAGGGAGGGTTCAATTGAGAATGGGTACTGGATAATGCATAGTAAAATATCAGTAATGTAAATTACCAACATTTTAATACTAGCAGCACCACCCGGAGCCCAACTCAAGCAGTGCCGCCACAATATGTACTCCCCATATCTGGCAGTATGACCTAGTTCAGAGTTGCAGACTTGTGGCAAAATATAAAAGATAGTTTTTAAGAAGTTTAGCGTTTGCTCTGTTACGGTTCTTCTTTGCCTTTGTAATTCATAACAAATCTACAGCCAATATAAGTTTATAATAGAATGTAGTATTCAGTTTTCACCTCAATGTACATGTGTTGCATAGATTGATGTATATTGATGTATACAAAGAGCCACTGGCCATGCAGAGAAAACTGTGAGCTGTTTTTAGGTCTAAACAGGCCAGTAGCATTCAACAGCTGCTGTACAAGGCCTAGGAGACAATATGAACACGATCATCTGCAGAAATTGCTGAGGTAAACTACAAAATAGTTCATTTCCAGCTGAGAGAGAATATATGTGTGCAGCCCAGAGGCCCTGTCTGGAACGAAGACATCAGAACACAGGCAGTTTGCTAAAAATGTGTTAGATAACAGCCGTTTGCAATGGACAGCACCATTCGGCTGTGCTCTCCTGTGTTTCAATGTGCTTTGTCAGACTCTAATAATTGCATTTTATGTAATCTAATTTATGATTAAATATAGGCTCAGCTGGTTTTTTAGGCTTAGTGTTTAGGGCTTGAGCAAAGACCATGCAGGCTGTACAGCAAAATAAATGCAGATGTATGACTACCACGTGAGCATTGGATTCAGTGCCGGGTACGTCATACTAGCAGCCACATCAAGGTAAAGGGTGTTTGTCTGATCCTGGTGTTATTACAGCATATAACATAATATTAGAGGATAACAGGAGTGCCTGTTCTGCGAAATAAAAGCTGACTAAAATCCCAAACAATGCATGACCCCTTCCTTTACGCCTTAAAAGTATGTACACACAATAGATTTTGGACATCCCCAAAAATAATTTGTGATCACTTTTGGTGAACCTTTAAAGGATACCCGAGGTGACATGTGACGTGATTAGATAGACATGTGTATGTACGGTGCCTAGCACACAAATAACTATGCTGTGTTCCTTTTTTTTCTTTCTGCCTGAAAGAGTTAAACATCAGGTATGTAAGTGTTCTTGTCTTAGTCAGGACTGGGTCAGACTACAATGTAATTCTCACTGATAAGAAATTACAACTATAAAACTTTCCTAGCAGAAAATGTCTTTTGAGAGCGGGGAAAAGCTACAAAAGGTCAATAGAGCATAGATTTTAGCTCTGGCATATTTCAACGAAGGTGTCATTGAACAAAAACAATAAAACAGTAAAAACGTAAAAAAGTAGATTTAAATATAAAATAAAACTGTGGAATATCTTAAAAAGTCATTTTTAGGAGAAGGAGGATAGAAACAATTGTTTTTCATTAGTTTATTTTCACCTAGGGTGTCCTTTAACCTGCCTGGCGTTCTGATTTTTTTTAATTTATCATGTAGCTAGCCTAGCGCTAGCTACATGATTCCCCCCTCCCTGCTGCGTCCCTCCCACCCCTCCGATCCCCGTCGGCGCAATCACCCGTCTGGAAATCCCGTTCTGAACGGGATTTCCAGGAGGGCTTCCCCCGTCGCCATGACGACGCACGTCGTGACGTCACAGAGAGACCCGATCCACCCCTCAGCGCTGCCTGGCACTGATTGGCCAGGCAGCGCACGGGGTCTCGCCTGGGGGGGGGCCTGCATCGCGGCGGGTAGCAGCGCATCGGCGGCTGGCGGCGGCGAAAGGGTGAGGCACGCAGCAAGCAAAGTGCTTGCTGCGTGTTTAAAAAAAAAATTATTCAAATCGGCCCAGCGGGGCCTGAGCGGTGACCTCCGGCGTCTCTGGACGAGCCTAGCTCGTCCAGAACGCTAAGGAGGTTAACCTCCCTGGCGGTATTGACAGATATACAGGTCAATACAAAATATGCTGTGAGCAGTATACTAGACCCGTGCTTGACATGTTTTGGCAAGTTACAGGAAAAAAAAGGTTATGAAAATGTATTAAATTAATTAATTAATTACATTAAAGCTATAATGTATGAAAGTGGATAAACTGTGCATTTTTTCACTTTTTTCCCTATTTTCCTTTTAAAATGCATAGAAAATAAGGTGGTTATTAAAAACTATAATTAGCCACAAAAAGCCAAATCTGTCCAGAAAAAAACAATATATAGATCATTTAGTTGTGATAATTATTGATAAAGTTATTGCCAAAGTAATCGGAGCTGAGCTGAACTGTGAAAATGACCAGGGTAAGGAAGTGGTTAATGAACAATTTGGCTCACGACTGTTACATTTTGGCCCCTTACATGATTGAGTTTGACAACCATGGTACATACACCACTACCTCTGCCCATCAAAAATCTCAATTGGCTGCTAACAAGCCATGATAAAGGCTTAAAGGATACCCGAACTGAAATGTGACATGATGAGATAGACATGTGTATGTACAGTGCCTAGCACACAATTAACTATGCTGTGTTCCTTTTTTTTTTTCTCTGTCTGAAAGAGTTAAATATCAGGTATGTAAGTGGCTGACTCAGTCCTGACAGGAAGTGACTACAATGTGATCCTCACTGATAAGAAATTCCTCTTTTTATCTCTTTCTTGCTCTCAGAAGCCATTTTCTGCTAGGAAAGTGTTTTATAGTTGGAATTTCATATCAGGGAGAGTCACACTGTAGTCACTTCCTGTCTGAGTCAGGACTGAGTCAGCCACTTACATACCTGATATTTAACTCTTTCAGGCAGAGAAAGAAAAAAAGGAACACAGCATAGTTATTTGTGTGCTAGGCACTGTATATACACATGTCTATCTCATCATGTCACATGTCAGTTGAGGTATCCTTTAATAGTAAGGCTAATGCCATTTACAGACTAAGGGATAAATGTCCCTGAAACAATCTTTTGTGTGAAACAGTTTTGCCTGATTAGTGTACAGCTGAGCTGTTGGCTCTCTGCTATTCTGTCCATTGGAGAGGGAAGGTGAGAGGACGAACATCAGATGTCCTACTGCGGCTCACAGTGAAACTACAATAACAGTAGGCTCAGTAGGATCTACTTCAGCAAATGACTGAAGGGGAGGCCTTGACATTGGGGGACACTTTGTACTCACATTAAACAGTTCATTTGTTTTTGACAATGTATCAGGTGCAACAATTAAGTAATGTATACAATCTCCTTCTGTCTGCTCCTGGAATGTGTATTTTACATTTGTTTACTAATTAACTTTGCTATTGAATTCCCTGGGAGGAGGAGAGGGGTTTGCTGTCATTACTTTACAACTCTGTAGTGATGTTATCAGGTCAGAGATAAATAAACAGTTTTATCTAAGATTTTGTAGACGGGAGAGTGCAGGGGCTTATTTTCCTGTCATAGGGGCAGGAAGTGGTTAAGATTAAACATTTATTGAACAGTCTCAAACAAAGTTGCATAACTCTAGTGTAACTATAGCAATTGTGAGAGGGTCCTGGATACAAGCTCCTCCACTTTTTGCAGAGTAGCACAGTGAGGTAGTTTAATATTTACCTGCTGTAATCTTCCAGGCTGCTGCTTACCTCTGTGTCTCTTGCTCTGAATGTATGTCACACGATCGGGAGCTGGAGGTATGCAGCTGCTGGGAAGAACAGAAGAGACACGACACCGTGCTGGAGCAGGTAAATATTGCTGAGCTTACACTCTAATCACTACCATAGTCAGTCATTGTCTCATGTTTCTATTACAGTCTAAGGCCAATTTTTTTGATGGGAAGCCAATCAATCTATCTGTATGTTTTTGTTTTTTGATTTTTTTATGTGGGGGGGAAACCTTAGTATCTGAAGGAATCCCACCCAAACACTGGGAATTTATTTTGTTGATCAACCACAAACTTCCATAGGATTCCACAGTTCATTTTCTAAATGGCCCATCTAAAAGGTGCAAACTAGAGATGCCGTGTGTCCATGATAAACGGCCAGGAGGTAGTCTATGCAAGCAAGGAGGTTGATCAGTGGCTGCGAAGTGTGTATGAAAAACGCTGTTAAATGTTACTGAATGGAGTTCTTTATGCTTGTCATACATGCATCAATTTTACATTAGCTTTGCAGTGATTTTGTCTCTGTTTTAATCAAACTAGCCATCAGACTAACAAAGAGATCCATTTTGTGCTATCTGACGTTTTATTGTTTGTTCATTTTTATTGGATTTTCTGCTGGACTCAGACATTAAGTGTACAAGGCTGAACCAAACCGATCAATTTCACGATCAAAAGAGTCAAAACAGTGTTTCCAAGAAATCTGAATGTTGATCGAATGCAAAAACTAAGCAAATGGATAGAATTAGCAAGCATTAGGCACAAAATGAGATTAAAGGCAAGTAACGTACTTAGTACTAGATCTAAGTGCACAAGAACATTACATGTATTACAGCTGTCAGTGCAGCACACATTACAGCTTAAAAAATGTACTCACATATGCAAGGGAAGTTTTCCACCGAAAATTGACATGCCTGGGGGCGTTCGCTAGCAGGAATGGCAGCTTGATCCCATAGCTCCCATACACTGGCTTTAATAACAGTTCATCCAGGTGCACCAAAGCTGGCTCCAGCAGAAAGTAGAGCGAGCAGACAAGAGCTGGGCAGATGGAAAAATCTCATCCCTAATCGCATCGGAAGCCCAACGATTTGTACTTCCTTGAGAGAAGTCAGGGGAAAGCTGAGCAGCTGAAAGGACATAGGACGACGGCAGGACAGGAAAAACCCAGCTGCAGCCAAGAAACACCAGATCCTTGTCAGCCTCTGCAGATAAGGAGAAGGAGATTGGGAAACACAAAGGTGAGGGTAAGAGAGTGGCATCCGCAGGTGACTCCCCTCCCAAGACCTAGGCTAACAAGAAAGAGCTGCCATTACTGCACCACGAGGCCCAAAACAGTGAGACAGAGGACTCCCTAACCATGTTCCCCACCTCAGATATCATGGTCACATATACAGTACTGAAAAGCATGTGGTTGTCCCCAGGGCCGGATTTGTACTAATTACCGCCCAAGGCCAACTATACGTATGGTTGTTATCTCTATGTGCCCGAGAATTCGACTTACTTTCCATCATTGGAAGTCACAGACAATAACCATTTCAGTAATACGCGTATAGATTATAAGTTATGTTTTCCTTAAGAACTTTGTTTGCCATCTCGAGTCGTTAATGATGGACCCATTGAGTCACCATGAGAGTTAGGCTGAAGTATACCTGCAGGATAGAGCTTACAGGTCTTGCAGGGACGACACAAGTACAGGACAGAGAGTTCAAAGGTTAAAGCTGTCCTTGTAGATAGGGGTGGCTGCATAGAACAGCTTTACTGCCCCTCACTGAGCCGCCCCCAAACATCTGGTGCCCTAGGCCATGGCCTATGGGGCCTTGCCAGAAATCCGGCCCTGGTTGTCCCTAAAAGATGCAATCCAGAGAGACATTGCTAAGTCATCCAAGGAATTACAGAAAGCTAGTAGATGCCCACAATGACCTAGAAGAACAGGTAAAATGGATGAACGAAAAACTGATCGAGCAGGAAGATTGCTGTATGAGAAATAACATTGTTTAGAGGCTTCCCTGAGTCACTCAAAAATGCAGGTATGGGAGGCTTTGCCCTGCAAATATTAAAACTTCTCCTCCCCATCAGAAAGAAGAGGATTTCTTGATTGATAGGATCCATAGAAATCCTAAACCCAAAATGGCACTGAGAGATGTCTTGGTGAGGATCCATTTTTATCATGTTTAAGATATAGCTTAAATGTGGAGAACTCCAATACTGCCTGATGAGTATAAAAACATTAAGTTTTTTGTGGATAACTCAGCCACAACTCTTCTCTCCACAAAAGTTTCACAGAAGCGATAAGGAAGCTCCAGGTAGCAGGAATTGCATACAGATAGGAATTTCCAACTGAAATAATTATTTCTTACCAGGGTCAGGTCTTCATAGCCTGCAAGCTAGCAGATGTAGAGATCTTCTTTAAAAGATGAGGCAATCTAATGCAAGAAGCAGAAAGCAGGTTCCAGCCCCAGGGTATCGAATAAATCATCCCCTACATATTGCGTTCCAGATTGGGAGACGAGTCAAGACCCAAAATTAAACTACTGGACAGGAATCTCCCCCTTCTGCCCTCTCTGGAACCAGAGACTTACCCTGTACTGTACCCTATGATTGCATCGGGTTTTTACAAGTTTTCACAGGAGCTGGGAAGATGTTTAAGGTCATAGTTAGTGTTCACTTCAGACCTTTTTTTTCCTGTTCTTAATGTTGATTGCTGTTTTTCCACCCCTTCCATTGGCTAACTTGTCACTTAAAGCTGATAAAACCACGTCAAGCCTCTTGGTGGAACTACTCTCTCACACAAGAGAAATGTTATTCTTTCTTGTTCATGTTCATTTTATGTATGTTCTGACATATCCTGGCACTGTAAAACAAGCACATAAAAGCTATAATATGTGTGTGGTCTGGGACAGAGTGTGCTTCCACCCCAAAACTCTTCCTCCTCACTAGGTAAACGCCATAAACAACAATCTCTTGTCTCATTATGAAAATAACATCTATAAATTCTAAAGGGTTGAACGCCCCATATAAAAGATAAGCCTCCACAGAAAAGGCAGACATAATTTGAGCTCGGAACCCAATTTTCCATGTGAATAAAACCCCGAAATCATTCCACCCAGTATACCCTACAGTGATTTTTTCTTCTGCTCTGCCACTGCTAAAATCAAAGGGGTTCTAATAGCAATCCCCAATAAAATTGCATATAAAAAGCTGCATGTTCACTCAGACAACCGGGGACATTTTATTATATCAATTGCAGAGCCTAATAAGATTTACACCATAGTAAACTTATATGCATGGAACAAAAAACAAATTCCCGTTGTACAATGAGTTTTGCAACTAGCAAAAAATGTACAAAAAGTTAACCTATTAATCTTAGGAGACTTCAACTCAATTGTTGATCACAAGGTCAAGAACTAAAACAACCCTGAAAATGTTATGGGCTGAGGATCTGTTTGATATCTGGAGATGTTTACAGGATAATGAACGGGGCTATTCTTCTATATTATTGCTAATAGACTAGCCAGTATTTTGCCTCTGCTTATAAAAGTGGGATTTGTGAAAGGTAGGAAGGCATTTGATGGCGCATGGTGCTTCTTCAACATAATTCAGGTGGTTGACAGATCAAAAGACCTTCTCTGCTCCTAACCCTGAATGCAGAGAAGGCCTTCGATAGAGCCCATTGGGGATATAAAATCAATTCTGAACTAATTTGGCCTAAAGGGCTTAATTCATGATGCTATATTAGCACTATATTCTAGGCCATCAGCTAAGGTGTTCACTGAGGGCCTACTCTAAGACACTTTCTTTTTCATATATATTCATTTTTATTACATTTTCCTCTAAGACACTTTCCAAATAACGAATCAAACCCACCAGGGGCAAAGCAGGTGGTTTTGGCGCTCAGCGCCGGATGCCAAAACCAGGTGCCACAGTAATGTTATGCTGCATGGGGGGCATAAGAATATTTTGGGGCTCTGGTGATTGCTGGACCTCGAATTACACCTCCCTCCGAGTAGTGACGACTCGGAGGGGAAACAGTTTTTTACACCGCTGGGGAGTTTAGCCGTAGCAGGAGAGCCGTCATTCGCCCAACTCACCCGCGGCTTACTAATACGTATGCACCAGGGGTGCCCTCTATTCCCACTACTATTTGATATGGTGATGGAGCCACTGGCAGACATCATTTGTAAGCACCTGAATATCTCAGTGGTGAAATTTGAAAACACTGAACACATTATCGGATTATATGCTGATGATGTAATCATCACCTTAACAGATAATGATAAGTCTTTTGGAACTGTACAAAACAAATTGAGACAATTCAGGGAGATTTCATTATAAAAAGTGAATGAAATCAAATCACAAATTCTATGCCTTAACATATCTAGGCATAATATAAAGGACCTGAGGAAGAGATATCCTTATCAGTGGACACAGGACTTGATTACCTATTTGGATACCCACCTGGGCTCGTCTGGCAGTAGCTTTTTTCAAGTTAAACTGTGCCATTACTGCAAAGATTTGCAGATATGTGCTCGGAATATGGCTGGCTCTCCTTGTCTTGGATGGATAACAGCTATTCATAAGATGGTGATGCATCTGATCCTGTACACCTTCCGTATGGTAGTGATTCCACTCCACAAGTCATATCTGAATAAATTACAAGTATCCTACCATAAATAAATTCATATGGAGAGGGAAAAAAACCTAGGTTCTCTAAGAACATTCTTTCCACCTCATCTAAAGCTGGTGGTATGGGAGTCCCAGACATTGGGAAATACTGGATGGTCACAGTGATGGACCAATCCTACTATTGGTTAATCAAAGAATCAGAGAATAGCTGGGTCCAAATTGAAAGATCTTATACAAATGTAAACATGAAGCACTTTCTTTCCCAGCTACTGTTCCAAAACCCCACAATCTCTAACCCTACACTGGTGATCAAAGCCACAATATAAGTTTGTAGAATTACCACTCCCAGGTTCATCATGAGAAAGACCTCTCTCTACTTGTATTGCCTAAGCAATAGCTACACATGTTTTCTCAGATCTTGACTACTTGGATAAAAATCGAGGTAAAGGGTAAAGAGACTCTCCTACATATTCTCAAGTAACAAACTTACGGTATGTCTTTGGAGCAAATACACAATACATTTTGGATACCAAATGTGGATTTTTACAAATTCCTAAGGATTAGACATTTCCTGTCCTCTTATGACATAGGTTTCTTTACTTCTGAATAAGGGAAATAGCACACCAATCTTTTTATAACATACTGAATTTTGCATGCATTTAAGCAAACAAAAAGATTCAACAGTGGTAGTTAGATTTTAAGAAAAGCTTTGCTAGTGTGAAGATTCGTGTAAAGCTATTGTCAGGATCCCTTCTGTAGCCTACCCTGTTGGTTGCAGCTCCACTGCAACCAGGCAGTTCTGAATTTCCTGCATGTCTATTGTTGCATAATATTGCTTGCATTTGCAATGAGAATCCTTTCCTTCTGCTGTCAGCTTGCAGCCTTCAATCAGACTATCACAGGCAGGGCCGGGCCGAGGCATAGGCTGGAGAGGCTCCAGCCTCAGGGCGCAGTGTAGGAGGGGGCACACAATTCATTCAGCTGTCATTCCTAATTGTGTTTGAAGCAGAAAGAAATAAGAAAAGGAGATACATGGAAGTGACTACAAGCCAGATAACTAGAGATTAAGGTGTTGGGGGCCCTGGGGTGCCTTTTAGTCTAATAGTAATCAGTGTGTGACGGCTGGGGTGGAGGGATAGAGGGGCGCACTTTGGTGTCTCAGCCTTGGGTGCTGGAGGACCTTGTCCCGGCTCTGATCACAGGATTGAGTGATTACCATTCAGCTGTGTGGGAATTTGTATGTCTGCTCCCATTGGCTGATGTCCATAGAAAAACCTGCTCCTCCTTTCAGATCTTGCCCGTCATAGCTTTCAGCTCTGCCTTAGCTGGTTGCTGGGTCCTTCATGTGAATTGTGTATTGCATTGTTTAACCTTGTCTTGCCTGCTTGGACGTTCACTGTACCCGTGGGGGTACAGTGACGTTCTACCGATCATGATAGCTTGGATTCTGCCATCACCACGTTGGTGACTGGTAGTATTGCTGCTAGTCCTGTTCCTGTGGACATGACTGTAGCAGCGGTTGCTATTAGTTACGTTCCTTCTTGTTTGTCTTGTACATGCCAGTGTGGATGTTTGCTATTGCTGGGGCAGCAATTAGATTGGCAAACAATCCTCCTGTCTGTCTGTTCCTGCTAGTCCTGTTCCTGTGGACATAACTATAAGCTGTGTTTGCTATTAGTTACGCTCCTTCTTTTTTATCTTGTACATGCCAGTGTGGATGTGTGCTATTGCTGGGGCAGCAATTAGATTGGCAAGCATTTCGTCTGTCTGTCTGTTGTCTGTCCTTGTTACTCAGTGTGGTGGACATCAGATGCTCAGTGCTGCGGTCGCACTGTGCAACCATTGTGTCTTGTTTATTTGTGGTGGTTATCAGAAGCCCAGAGCGGCAGTCGCTCTGAGCAATCTTGCTCCCTTGTCTATAGCTCCTAGTGTGATCTGTGTAACTTCCTCCACAAGAGGATACCGCTCTACTACCTAATATCACCCAGCTGCAAAGTCTTGTAGGCTCTCGGTGGTATATCTGCCTTCTACATCAGCTTGTATGCTTTGCTCGCCTAAGTCCTAATTAGGGCCAACTAGTGGTGTGCCAGATAGGGACAGTTTAGGTGTCAGCTGGAGTTTGCCAGGCAGGGACAGCTAGGTGAAGAGCGAGACCTCTAGCCTGGGGCATACACGCTGAGTGCTGACTCCGAAAGTTATACCACCAAGCCTTACAGCTATAACATCGAGCAGTAAAGGCATTGAAATGTATATAAATGACTGCTTAGATGGTACTATACATCCAATATGGTGAACAGGTTTGAGAGATGTAGAGGAAAGGAACTATTTTGCATATATGGTGGGGGTGTCCATATATCCAAACTTTTTGGAAAAAGGTTTTCTTGCTAATTGAAAATGTTACCAGTTTTAACTCCTTCCCATGTCTGAATTAGCGCTTCTTAATCTGCTTATTCATAAAATTGCACCACATGTCAGAATTGTTGCAGTAAACATTCTCCTAACAGCTAGAATTGCAGCGTCACGTCACTGGAAATATCCCAAAGTCCTCACTATTGATGAGGTTAAAAACATTGTAACCCTTATGAATTCTCCTTTGCAATAACTTGTAATACAGTAATCTTAGGCCAGATCAACTGGTCTTTATGACACAAATATATTTTGTTGAACAAATAAAAAGTCCTCCTGCTACTGGTCTCGGTGGGAAAAATTATACATAGAGTTTTGTGTTTAGTGTGTAAGTGCTGTGTTCTGTGCATTCTTGTTGGTAATGAATTAGTGGGTGCCATTGCAGTTATAATGACATACACAGAATGGGATTTTTTTTGCAATAAGTCCAGGCTGTGCTGTAGTACATTAATCATTTAATCTGTTAGTAACAATTCTAAAAACTGCTTCCATCACCCAGTTATGCCAAGGCAGCTTGTATGCCTGTGAAAGTCTGGCTTTTCCATCCTCAAGGGACAGCCAATCACTGAGATCTGCAGGGTGTTAATTGAGCCTATGACATTTATAAGGATAACAAGTTAGTCTCTTACCACCTACTACGATATAGCATTTCCTAGTGAGCATTAGGTAATACAGCACTGCTGAGAACCATACATAAGCATGTGTGCCTTGTCATGCCATGTAACGTGAACTTCTGGATCAAGCAGTGTGTCAAAGATATGGAACTCTACACCACAGTATATAGCCAGCTATAGAAAATGTGTTTATATAATACAAAATGTGTTTATATAAATCCTTGTATAATACAGTATCCATGAATCATGTTCATGTAGCTAGCCCTCCTGCTGCATCAAATCAACCGCCACCAGCCTCTTACTGTTTTGTCCTGGCATATACCCCACATTTTTAGCTACACCGTTTTGGAAGTCGGGGGGGGGGGGGGGGGGAGCAGCAGAAGAGGGGTTCATGATTGCCACACTTGTCATACAGTTCCTATTGGCAGATGGGACTCTTGGTCATGGGGTTCACGTACATATTAGTACGCTGCCGGTAAGCTGGGCACAGGGTGAGCCGAATACCACCACCTCTTTCGTTGCAACTCGGAGGAAGAGGTAATTTGGGGTCCGGCAATCACCAGAACCCCAAATTATGCTTACGCACCTCATACACTATGGCATTATTGCTACAGCGGCGCCTAGTTTCAGCACTCGCCACTGAGCGCCGTGCCCCGAAACCACCTGCTTCATGGGGGAATGGGTGTGAAAGTTGGGTAGCAGCCTTGATTTGAAAAGCAATTCAAGTTTGGCTTAACCTCCACTTGAGAGGACCACTTTCTGCATTATGGAGGCTATCAGTTCACCAGACTGATAGATGAAGGATTTGAGGCAAATATTCACTTGCTGTACATATGTTGGACAGGAGGCCCTATTTTTCCCCAACCTGTTCACTGCTTTTTTCATGTATTATCTCTTATTGTAGTGGTACTAACTATAAAATGTTGGTGGTGAGGATGTGGTATCTATAAACTTGTGCTGTATTCATAGGTGGTGCTCTGTACGTATCCTTTTATAGTCAGTCATAAGGTAGCAAAATATAATGCCTTGTACCATTACCTGGGGTTTCATGAAAAGTTTGCCATGAGGCCCCCAGATGTCTACTCATGCCTCTTCTTCAAAATGAGCCAATCAAACCCAGTGGCTGCTGGTTAATTAACCAGCTGCCATATAACTGATTAGCAGCTACTGGGTTTAATTAGGTTGGTATTAAATATGTGGAAATTTGCGTCTTAAGTCAAATTTCAGTGTCATCTCTAAAGGTAAACCTGATCATGTACTGTATACTCAATGTACACATGGAAAGTGCTTAGGCTTACTTCTGTGTCATTTTAGGAAGTCAGGCATCCAGGACTAATGTTTAAATAACCACTCCACCCATAACTGAAACTCCAGGTTTTGGTAGAACCGGAGGCCTCCTAATCTCCAGGACAACAGTGGAAGGAGATGTGTTCTGGAATCTCAGGCCTATATGATGCTAGCTAGCTTGATCACCTCTTTGGGATTGTTTCATTTACTTTGGTGGACTTAACTCTGAGATGGCAAAGAACGAAACCAGGAACATTGGGGCAGATTTATCACTGAAGCTTCTGGTTAGTTGCTCTGAGCAACTGTTCAACATTTGCACTAGTTTTGCTTGCCCAGGTGGTTTTGATAAATCTGCTCCATTATTCATACTTCATAAAGTCCCAAAATATTATGACACAATGGCCCATATTCAATTCAATTTTTTCCTACATTTTCTCCTAGGTGGTATTTTCTCACTTTATCAATAAAATGCCCTTATAAGCCACCAGCAAAGAAGAAAAAAAAAACTTAGAATAATTTTAACAGTACATTTTCTCCTACTTTTTAGAACTTTTTCAATTGCAGAGTACTGAAAAGTTATATTAAACAGAAAATGAAAAATGATCCGTCAGGAGAGAACTTAAAGGAATACTGTAGGGGGGTGGGGGGAAAATAAGTTGAACTTACGCAGAGCTTCTAATGATCCCCCGCAGACAACCTGTGCCCGCGCAGCCAGGGCCGGGCCAAGGCATAGGCTGGAGAGGCTCCAGCCTCAGGGCGCAGTGTAGGAGGGGGCGCACAATTCATTCAGCTGTCATTCCTAATTGTGTATGAATCAGAAAGAAATAAGAAAAGGGGATACATAGCAGTGACTGCAAGCCAGATAACTAGATATTAAGGTGTTGGGGAGGTTGTGGGCCCTGTGGCCCTCTTAGTTTAACAGCAATCAGTGAGTGACAGCTGGGGTGGGAGGGGTGGAGGGGCGCACTTTGGTGTCTCAGCCTTGGGTGCTGGAGGACCTTGTCCCTGCTCTGCGCGCAGCCACTCACCGATGCTTCGATCCCGCCTCCGGTTCACTTCTGGAATTTCAGACTTTAAAGTCTGAAAACCACTGCACCTGCGTTGTCATGTCCTCGCTCCTGCTGATGTCACCAGGAGCATACTGCGCAAGCCCAGTATGGTCTGTGCCTGCACAGTACGCTCCTGGTGACATCAGTGGGAGCGAGGACACAGCAACGCAGGCGCAGTGGGTTTCAGACTTTAAAGGAAACCTTAACCTTTCAATTACCTGGGGCTATTACCAGACCCCTGCAGCAGTCCTGTGCCCTCGGAGCCTCTCTGGAATCCTCCGGTCCCCAGCTGTCACTTAGTTTCGTTTTTGACGACTCACCAGTCGGCCGGCCGCCATGCGTATTATTGGACGCATTCCCTACTGCAATTAGTGATGTTGCGGACCGCAACACGTACAAAAATACGCGTTGCCGCATTCCGCACGCGTAGATATGAGGCAACACGTATTTTTGTATGCGTTGTGGTCCGCAACAGCACTAATTGCATACGCATGGCGGCCGGCCGACTGGTAATTGAAACTCTTTACCCCCCGTTCAGTTAAGGTTCCCTTTAAAGTCTGAAAACCACTGCGCCTGCGTTGCTGTGTCCTTGCTCCCGCTGATGTCACCAGGAGCGTACTGTGCAGGCACAGACCATACTGGGCTTGTGCAGTATGCTCCTGATGACATCAGCAGGAGCGAGGACATGACAACCCAGATGCAGTGGTTTTCAGACTTTAAAGTCTGAAATTCCAGAAGTGAACTGGAGGCGGGGCCGGAGCATTGGTGAGTGGCTGCGTGGGCACAGGATGTTTGCGGGGGACAATTAGAAGCCCCGGGAAAGTTCAACTCATTTTCCCCCGACACCCCTACAGTATTCCTTTAAACTCTTGAGGACTGCAGGGCTAAACCCCCCTAGTGACCAGGACATTTTTAGTAAAAAAGACCACTGCAGCTTTAAGGCCAAGCTGCAGGGCCGCACAATATAACACACAAGTGATCCCCCCCCCCCCTTTTCTTCCCACCAACAGAGCTCGCTGTTGGTAGGGTCTGATCGCTCCCCCCATGTTTATTTTTTTTTTAATAAATATTTTTGTTCGTGTCTTTTAACCACTTCAGCACCACAGGGTTTTTTGCTTAAAAACCAGAGCAATTTTCACATTTCAGCGCTCCTCCCATTCATTCACCAATAACTTTATTGCTACTCATCAGATGTAAATGATCTATATCTTGTTTTTTTGCCACAAATTATGCTTTGTGAGGGTGATATTTGCTTTTAGTAATTATGTTATTATCTGTGCATTTTAAAGGGAAAAATGAGAAAAAAAAAGAAAAAATACACTATTTCTCCATTTCCATCCACTATAGTTTTCAAATAAACAATGTTACCATAGGTAAAACACACACATTGTATTTGCTAATTTGTCCTGGTTATCTCAACATTTAAATACTGTTCCTAGTACAATGTATGGCGAAAATATATTAGTTTCTGGTTTGTGTTTTTTGTTTTCTCATTGTACTCTATCAGTAATTAAAAGCCCTTTTCTTCATGATTAACAGTAATACACTCTCATGGCATACATATTTTAAAAGCTAAGTCCCTAGGGTAACTATGTATTCTCTTTTCAATGCTGTCACTTTTGTTGTTTTTACAAGTATTTATTTGGGGGTATAGAGTACATGAAAATAACAGTTTTATTGCTTTTCATTCAGTTTTCCGGTAAAAAAAAATCACATGACTTATCCCTCAGTTGTCAAACACCACAAAATCTATTCTCTCACTTGTCACGGTTAAAATGATACCCTATATACATAATCAGATAGCTTATTGGGCATACAGCACACTGTTTACCACAAGTACGCCTATCTACTCCCCTGAGCCCCAGGTAAAGTTCTGTGGGGAGTAGATAAGCGTAGCAAGGGTTTCAAAGTGGTTAAAAAAAAAAAAACTGTTTCTTTAAACCCCTTCCCTCCCTCCCTCACCCCAGCCAGCCAATCATGGCGATCAGCTCTCATAGGCTTCACCCTATGAGAGTCGGTCGCTCTCTTGTCCCCCAGTGCAGCGCTGCTGCTGATCGCAGAGCTGCACCATATAAATAGACGGCGATGACGCCGTCTAACAGTCTCCCGAGCGGCAATAGCCGCTCGGAGACTGAAGGCGGGGCGAAGCTCCGCCCCCCAAGCAGGAGATGCGCGTGCAGCGTGCGCGCGATCTCCTGCAAAACAGAGCCCCAGGACTTTACGCCAATCGGCGTTAGGCGGTCCTGGGGCTGCCGCCACGGCCACGCCCATCGGCATGATGTGGTTAGCAAGAGGTTAAGAGAAAAAGCGAATTGAATAAGGGCCTGGCCCATATACAATTTACTTTTTCTCCTGAGATTTCTCCTAAGTTATATTTTTCCACCTTGTCATAAAATGCTTTTTGAGCCACCAGCAAGCAAGAAAATACTCAAAATAATTTTGATAGTACTTTTCCACCAACTTTTGGGTGCTTTTTCAGTTATAAAATGATGAAAAGTTATTTTAAAGAGAAGATGAAAATTATCTCCTAGGTTAAAAAAAATAATTGCATATGGGCCTTTGTGCATTAAAGAGAACCCGAGGCGGGGTTCTAAGAATGTAATCCACATACAGAGGCTGGGTGTGCCTATACAGCCCAGCCTCTGTTGCTATTTCAATCCCCCCTAAGCCCCGCCTGTGCTCTGTAATCCCCCATAAATTACAGCCGCGCTGCCGACACTCAGCGTGTCAGAGCGGGCTGTGTTTACATCAGTAATGTCACTCTGCCGCTCCCCCGCCCCCTGCAGAGCTCCGGTCCCCGCCCGCGTCCCTTCCCTTGCCGCTGATTGGAGGGAAGGGACGCAGGCGGGGACCGGAGCTCTGCAGGAGGCGGGGGGAGCAGCGAGACTGCCATACAGAAGTAAACACAGCCCACACAGCGCGGCTGTAATTTATGGGGGATTACAGAGCGCAGGGGGGATTTAGGGGGGTTTGAAATAGCAACAGAGGCTGGGCTCTATAGGCAGACCCAGCCTCTGTATGTGGATTACATTGTGAGAACTCCGCCTCGGGTTATCTTTAAAAAGACTCTGAAGCGAGAATAAAACTCGCTTTTTCCCTTATATTCATGTTTGCCCCCGCTAAAACGCCGCTATCCTGCTGCAGAACGGGGGTCCTTTACCTCCCAAATCCCCCGCTGCTCATGGAGGCAGAGCTATAGGCTGTAGCTCTGCCCCATGCGCGTCTATCAGCGGCAGATCTCCGCCTCTCCCCGCCCCTCTCAGTGAAGGAAGACTGAGAGGGGCGGGGAGAGGCGGCGATCAGCGCTGATAGACGCGCTGAGAGGCAGGGCTGCGGACGTTAGCTCTGCCTTAAGCAGGAAGCGCTCCCCGCACAGCACGGAGGGGATTTGGAGGGTAAAGGAAAGCAAACATGCCCCTGCTGAATATAAGGGAAAAAGCAAGTTTTATTCTTGCTTCAGACTCTCTTTAAATCACAATGGAAACATTACAAAATACTAGAAAAGATGCTCGTGTGCTCCAGTCTTGGCTCCGTAGCTGTAATGCTGGGGGGTCATACTTTCTGACCACCCAGCACAACAAGGCTAAGAGCTGGACAATGGAAGAGGTTACACAGGCTGCCCAGAGCAACAGCAGCGCTGGGCTTCCGATATCGCTACGAATAAAACACAATGGCAGTGCAGTGCGATGTTGTGCTGCCTTAGTTCGCATTGTGCTGCCTTAGCGATAGCAAGTATTCAGACAGATACAAGACAGGACTACAGATTGGAGCGTAACCAGTAGCAACCGCAGCTCACAGTCATGTCCACAGAAGCAGAGCAAGCTGGCTAACAACAGTCACCAGCAAGCATCCACCCAGGCAAGACTCCAGGATAGAACGTAACTAATAGCAACTGCAGCCTATAGTTACATTCCCAGAAACTAGAGTAGCAGGAATACTACCAGTCACCAACGTGGTGATGGCAGAATCGAAGCTATCCGGATAATGGACTTCACTGATCCACCGCGGATGCAGCGAACGTCCATCAAGCATGGAACTAGGCAATACACAATGATAAGAAAAATAACAAACATCTCAACTAATGTATAAATATATATTAGCAAGTCTGCATATATATTTATCAAGAACTAGCTAAAGCACAAGTAATAAGGCCGCATAGAACTACAATACCAGAACTATACAGAGTAACAAGGTGCCCAGTAGGTCAGCGTAGTGACCACTATGACGGGCGGGGTATGAAATGAGAGGCAGACCTTTATGCTGGCATCAGCCAATGGATGCAGGTATGCAAATCTCCACACAGCTGAATGGTAATCACTCAATCCTGAGCTGGCTTGATTACCATTTGCTAGCTGGCTGTGAATGCAAAGGACCCCCATAAGAAATACATGCAGAATTATGTAACAACATGCATGCAGGAAATCCAGGGCTATCCGGTGGCAGCTCAGCTGCAACAAGCAATTGGTGGAATGATGACAGCATCCTGAGCTGCTCAGAACTTCAGAGCGATTGCAAATGACAATGAGACCCATTGCAAATGCACAACCGAATGCAAGCAGATAAGCCAGAACTGTCCTTTTGCAGCTCCACTGCAACGGACAGAATACGCTACAGGAGGGATCCTTACAGTAGCATTTATACCTGAAGATGTTGTTTTTCCCACGAAACGCACTATTTTGGTGCTTAATAAACTGATGTTTCCCAACCATGAGTTGTCCTTCCAGGAAGTTAGTGCAATACTACACTCTTTTTATGATCGAAATAGTTTATCTTTTGGGATGACTCCTCCTTCTCCTTTATCATAAGTGTTTGGTGTTTGTACCTGCTGCTACTCATATTTGTGTGATTTCTCATGTCCTGGCAAGTTTTCTGTGTTATGTTTTATACTGTGCATGTTTTGTAGTGGTGTCCATAATGCAAATCTAACATTTCAGCATACTGTATAATATCCCTGCCTAGAGGTAGATGCTTTGGCGCTAATAGAGATAATATATATGTGTAATGTGTAATGCACACAGATATACATTGCCGTATTTATGTAAAACACAAGCTGCTATAATGCAGTTAATTCAATTAGTATTGAAGTGATTTGCAAATAAATGGTGTATGTATGTAAAGAGAGGCTGTCTCCAGCACAGGGCAGAGTAATGCTTCTGGGATGGAATGTATTATGTGTTAGAATAGATAGTGCAGTGAGGACTTTATGAGTGTGTCACATGTCCCTGCCTCTTTGTCCCTGATCCCTCCACATTTCTCAAGGCTAATTCTCCCTTGCACTCTAGATGACACTCAGTAATTGGGATAGTTCTGCGCCTCTTTGCTCCATTTTCCTTACAATTTCAACAGCTTGCAAATGCTGATTTATTATTCATAACTGCACGAATGCCAATCCCTCCCTAAAAATCTAAACGTACTTACAAAACCCCTCTGGATTGCTGATAACACAGGCATTGGCCTACTTTGTGCATCACAAATGTAAATCTAACCCCTACTGGAGAGGACTTCTTACATAGCCATCTCTAACTACACCCATCAGAAATTCCTCCAACACTGGCCTAGTTTCCTCAAGCCAGAAGAAGGGAAATGTCACAATCCTGATCATCGGTGAAGCCAATTTATCAAGCAAGGAATTAATAGACCAGAATAGTTTGCTGCCTATATGTAGCCGTCATATTAAATCTGTCTCTTGTTTTGCAGCCTTCATTGTTGCTTCCTTGGTGTTAACCTGTTTGTCTGCTGCTCTCTCCCTGTCTGCTCTCTACCTCACGGGCTCTGTGCCGGTTATTGTATTCACTAACTTTGACCTCTCTCACATACAGCTGTCTGTGCAATTCCCCAATCTCTCAATGCTGTTTCCTTACAACCCCCCCCCCCCCCCCACCCCCAACAAAAACAACTTTTCTTCATTTGCTTGAATTTTTCACAGGGCACGGGTCCTTTTAGCTGCAGGCTTTGTGAATCGCCAGTGCTGAATCCTAATTTGTTGTAACCCTTTGTCTCTTTCTCTTGTTCTGTATTCAATGTATTAGCTGTTTGTGCTCTTCTCTCACTGCTACTGCTCTGCATGCAGGTTCTGCTGCCTGTGTCCTTCTATGCTGTAATATTAATAATGTCTGCTGGCCTCCTCACCAGTGTCTCACCTCTGCTCCCTCACTTCACGCTTTCCCTTTCAGGGGGACTTAGGAACCCAAGAGACTTTCTCAAAGTGCTGTCTGGAAATATGCAGTATAGCAGCCTTGTTTTGGATGATCTTCTCAGCTATGGGCATATATGTATGTAATACATATATACAACCATGATTCTATATCTATGGGGAGGGATGTAGCTAAGCTCAACTGGGCCTTGATGTAAAATATGATCAAGAGTCCCCCACAACATTTAATTATTGGCACATAGCACACTGTATAGTGCATACAACAAGCATCCTGTGAACAAGCTTAGGGTTGGCATTTCTATAGGGCAGGTCACATACCGGTATAGGGGTTAGAGCAAGTCTCCTGTGCACACTGAATTTGGTAATGTTTGCTGCCTCTGCTGCCTTTGGTACTATGCGTCAGTGAAGATGCAGTGTGTTGCTGTGTTAAAGTGGATCTGAACTCTTACACAAGGAAAACAGAGAGAAATGTACCCTGTGTGTTTTTAGAGAGGAGAGGTTGTCTAATTCCCACTCGTCTGTAAGTATCTGAAGTGTAATTTGATCTCTCAGCTGTGTCAGCCCATAAATTGGTCAGTCTTTGGCAGACACAGCTAATATGTAAACACAAATCCTGCAGATTTATTGCAGGAGTTCTGTAAGCTGTAACAAATAAATGTTGTTCTGTAAAAGTTATTATGCTGTTGCTTACCTTTAAGAGCAGAGAGGAAGTTCTGAGTTCAGGTCCGCTATAAAGGTTACCTGAACTCAGAAACGTCTTTCAAACAGAAGCATGGGTAAGCTACCTCACAAACATAATGACATTTACACATTTGGTTGCACGGCTATAGCTCTTTTAGTGGGAATTTCTATTTTTTGCTGATGAGTCTCTGTAAAGTCAATAGCACATTTTGACCCTTTTCTGCCATGGATATAAATACACCTCTGACGATGGAGCGGCAGAGATAAAGGTAACCCTTAAGTGTTTGCAACCGCTGCCAGCTCTCATTCACTTACCTCTGCCTGCATCAAGAAAATGTAAGATCACTGCCCTCACACAACAGTTACAGCAGATTCCACAGCACTGGCCAGCAAGGTGAGATAGTATAAAATGATTTATGTTGAGCATGGCAGAAATGGCATTAAGTATAGGAGCATTGAATTCAGGCTTGTTTTATAGGACACCTAACACTAAGCCCCACCACCCGGTTCCCATAACCTCACCTCGAAAAATTAGAATTTCGGGTAAAGTCGAATTTTTAGAAAGGAAGAGCGGTTTATGGACACGGTCCTTCCCATCACCTTCCCATTCCCTTCCCTTAGGGAGGGTCTGGGAAGAAAAAATGGGAAGGTGATAGGAGGGAACATCGCAGCAAGCCTGCCTCTTCCTGTCTGAAAATTAGATTTTAGCCAAGAGTCATATTTTTCAAGGAGTGATTACTGAGATTGGGTGGAACAAGGAGAGGATCGGACATTGCACAGAGGTGTGTGGATCCAGCATGAACATACCTCAGTACTTACCTTAGTCGATTTCTCTCAGGTGTGCGTTAAGGAGATTCAAATATCAAGAAACTAAACCAAGAGACTAAAACAACAGTTGCAACAGCAGAGATTCAAGATAATGTATTACATGCATATAGGTCTTCTTAACCTCCATATAAATATTCAGTAAGAAATCGGCGGAGGGTGTTGCATATAAATTTCCCTCATCCCATATTTCTAATCATTGCAAGTATCGCAGCCCATCACCACGGTACCATATATACAATTTTCTTATGCCTGTTTATATTGATCACGGACTGCATTGCTTCAGTGGCCTGCTGCATACACATATTTTTGCTGCAGCCTTGTGCAATCCCCACTTTATGTTTTGGATTTTATTTTGCATCTTAGTCTTACCATGTGACTTGTAATAAAGTAGAGCACCTGTGGTTAAGTGCTTCCTTCTGTCTTCTCAATCAGAAGAGGGAAAGTCTGTTGCAGGGAGAGGAATAACTTTTTGTAGGGAAAGGAGTGAAATGAACTCTTTTTAGCCTCTTCTGAAACCTTGTGTCAAATGTATCTGTCGCAATGGGGTAAAATGGGTAAAAGATCGGTAAGGTTTACACATGTTTCCTGTCATACAAGCAATGTATTCGTGTACTCAAAGCTACATAATACCCAGCTCATGGTGAACCAGAACTCCTAGGAGTGTGTAAGGTGCTATAATGGACCAAAAAGCCCTCTTGCTAAAATGCATGGAAAACAAAAGTTTGCTTTCTTAAAACATTTGCAATAATTCAGGTTGGAGTGAGCTCTGAGATGTCTCCCAGTGCACCACTGCTGAAATATGCAAATTATCCATTGTTGTCCCTATAAGCTAGCCACACCCCCAGATCCGTTGGAATGCAATGATGTGTCAGCTTGTTAATAATAGAGAGCCACAATAATCCAACGTGCATACAGACTGTTTCAGACTGGTTGGTCTTCAGTGCATGGCATGGATTAATGTGGCTCTATGGGGTAGGACTTGAAACACCTACAGGGTGTTACAGTGACAACAATGGATGATTTGCATATTTCAGCAGTGATGCACTGGGAGACATCTCAGAGATTACTCCAACCTGAATTATTGCATATACTTTCTGTTTTTTAGAAAGCAAACTTTTGTTTTCCATAGCTATTCGTGTAGCGTGCTACGTAGGTGGCACATACATTTTACGGTTTCATTAGAATCACTGATATCCATGACCTTCTATTATTCCCAGCTGGTATCTCTGGCCAGTTTTTGTTCAAACTGGTACTTTTTAACGGCCTGCACTAATGAAAGGCTGCAGCTGGATCAATTTATGGACCTATTAGTGTGCTTATATGTATGCTAATAGAGGGCTGGCTACTTGGGGTGTAATCGAATTCAGTCAACTTAAGGCGCGTACACACGCCGTATTTTTACGGACAACAGTCTTATCAGTCTGCCGACAGCTTGTACACACGTGCTACTGTCGGCAGAACGACCGCTCCCCGCGGGAGGGTCTGACGGGCCTGTCGTTTGTAAAAATATGGCGTGTTAGTTCTTGTAAGATCTAGTGTTATGTTCTTACACCGATCACTCGGGTTAAATATTCCCTAAAAATGTTAATGGAATTGGTTTCTGTTAGGAAATACCACCTGTTTTTATTGGGAACACACTGTTACAGCTGACCTTTAGACCGGGGGCCCATGTGCAATTTTGCCACTTAAAAGCAGAGCGATTTCAGGTGAAAGGGATTTTGGGCTCTGCTTTTTCTGATGAAATCGCTCTAAAAAATGCTGCTGCTTGGTAAAATGGAAGGCTGGTTTGGGTTTCTCTGACCAATCACTTTTGTTTTCATTGAGTCAGACCAGTGTAGGGACTCCTTCTCTTCTCCCCCCATAGACATGAAGGCAGCACAGGCAACCATTCATGTTTATGGGAGGATATTTTATTTAAAAAAAAAGGCCATAATTAAAAATTGTTTAAGAACAGCTCATGCAGTTCCAGGATATCCTGGCTTTACTGAAAAGGAATGTGCTGCATGCATATAGCCATTCATAAACTCCTAAGCAACACTGACTACAAGCTTATGTGACCCAACAAAGTATGGCAAATCCTAAACATTTAATAGCCCACTTTTTGTTATTGGCCCTGGCCAGGCTTGTTGGACCGCTTATGAAATCCGCTTTGTAGATCTTGGAAGATAACTTTAGTAACTCAAACTCATTGTCTTGCTGAGTTATGAACAAATTTCCTTGACCCCCCGTTAATGAAGACATCCTTGTCTCCAGTTCAGCAAGCTACATACGTACAGATTAAGCGATTACAATGTAAGCCGAAGATTACAGTCTCTTGTAATTTAATTATGCATGACAGTTTCCACTGATTTTCTTCAGGCACTGCACACAAATGATTAAAATGACGATTTAGCAAATTGAGTAGCTTGAAACAAGATCCACTTTTCACTTCATAGTTTAACATTTTCCTTAAACAGCAAAAAGTATTTTTTTTCTAGCTAGTCTCATTTTAATTATCTAGCATGGAACAGTCCATATTAGGTGCAAAAAAAAATACATGTGCCAAACAGGCACTTGTGGCAGTAAGCTACAATGGCCTCAATTCACTAAGATCATGCTGGAGATAATAAGGCAAGAGAAAAATTGCCACCACACAGTGAGAGAGTTCTCTTATACCTTCATTCCTTAAAGAGAAACTCCGACCAAGATTTGAACATTATCCCAATCAGTAGCTGATACCCCCTTCGACATGAGAAATCTATTCCTTTTGACAAACAGACCATCAGGGGGCGCTGTATGGCTGATATTGTGGTGAAACCCCTCCCACAAGAAACTCTGAGTACGTACTCTTGGCAGTTTCCTGTCTGTGAACCCTGTTGCATTGTGGGAAGTAGCTGTTTACAGCTGTTTACAGCTGCTAAAAATGCATGCAGCAGCTACATCACCTGCCCACAGTAAAAATGTCACCATGTAATAAATGACGGAATGTAAATCAGGGATTTAAATGATTTTACAATGGGCAAACACTGACTAAATCATTGATACACAATTATTGTAAAAATAAAGCACTTTGTTTTTATTACATTATTTTCACTGGAGTTCCTCTTTAAGTTACCTCCTCTGTAGTTAAGTTACCTCCTCTGTAGTTATTTTCACATGCAGTTAATTAACAGCCTGTCTTTAACTTTAGAATTATGGAGTTATTTTGAAGATTGAAGAGTTAACTTAAAGGCAGAAGAGTTAACTTTAAGTTTGCCTGAGGTAAAATGTTTCCTGAATACTACATGCCTTATCACCATGGGATAACTCTAGAAAAGTTATTAAAGACAGGAGATAAGCTTAGTGAATTGAGGCCTATGTTTCCTGCATTGACAAATTATTTTAAGAATAATACAGTGACAAGGTCCACTTTCTATAAAAGTTAGATTGGCATTCTTAAAATGCCTGGAGCTGCTGCTTATTTTTTGTATCTTTTCCTGGCTCTGAAGGAAGAATGTACTGTGACTTGGTACCCCATTAACTCCTGCAGAGACAGGAGGGGCGGAGCTTTGCACTGCAGACCTTGTGCCTGAAACACACATGCCTTGAGGAAGTGACAGCAGATGTAACTTGACCACATCTTCTATCTTGCATTAAGGCTCTCTGAATAATTTTTTAAGACTCAAGAGTGAGTGGAGAAGTGGGGTGCAGTTTGGACTTAGCGGTAGTTGAACCAAGACTCAATGGACACTATACTCTTCTGTACCCATTTTGGTACACAATTTCATATCTGATTTCCCAGACAAAGAAGCATCCAAATTATTTTAGTGGAACTGTTTCCATCACCTGCAGTTAAATATGAGTTTTTAAAAACTTACCGCAGGCACAGTTTTGTGTCCATTTTCTGTACTGCACCATTCGCAGCAGCAAATGGACTGGGAAAATGGATACACAATCTGACATGAAAACAGACAAAGCTATGTAAATGTATTTTCATTTTTGCACCAGGTTTTGAGTGCATTTATTGTGCACAAAGGCTAAATCTGGGGTTCAGGTTTAACTATATGAGACTATAGGCATTGAAATTCCATTCTCCAAGAAATACACATAGGTTTAGTTATTTATTTTTAACAAGATTTTATTATTAAATGATGCTAGTTTAGATGCGATGATGGATCTGCTGTTTTGTGCAGCTGAGCCTGACTGCCATCCAGAAATACAGGCTGTTAAACTGTGTGGCAGAGAATAAACTGTGTATATATAGTCCGCACTGGGCCCTGGCTCAGAATCAATGGAGTCCAGAAATGCAGAGAGGCCTCAAGGGTTTGTTATATCAGTATTTCCCTGATAGTCAGTCATGTGTGTGTGACTGCCAGGGCATCGGCTGACATAACAAACCTTGACAAACACAGAAAAAAGCCCTAGACTATTCCCTTGAATTTCCAATATGTTTACTACTGTGCTCCTTTAAGCTGACATATAGTCTATATAAAATATGAAGTGTTCCATCTAATAACTTCTCCGAGGAGCTAATATAATAAGAACGTGCAAAGACCTGTAATGCATGGCAGTTAATCAGAGATCGACCTTAAAGGTACATGTACTTGCTATTATATCAGCCAAGAAAGGATGGTTTACACTTTTGCAGCCGTTTACAGTGTTTCATGCTAGATATCTACACAGATTAAAAATGTCCATAACGGAAGAGGGCATAGAGCAGCTTCATAGCCTTCTGGTACGCTTGCTCTCTACTCTACCTTGCCTATTTCGGGAGTTCTGCATCCACAACAAGCAGTCATGATTGGCCATCACCATGGCCCATGGCATTATAGGGTCATAGGCAGACCTACCTTGAAGCCATCTGAATCACGTGATTCAGGCAGCAAAATCTAGGGAACGGCATTTGGACAAATAGTTTGGGCCACCTGACGCCTACCTTCTCTTCACCCTTCCACCCACCTTCCTTGCACACATACTACCCTCCTAATCCACGCATCCCCGAATCCCTATCCTCTTTCGACCGGTGGCACCTGCTGCGTCCTATCAGGGAGGTGCTGGCACCAGACCGGCAAATCACAGCCGCTTGCTGCTCCTTCTACTAATTGGTGCTGATTGTCTCACATGTGGGACCACAGCACCATCACTGCCAATTACTGCACTCGAGCAGTAGCAGTGACGTCTGATAGTTGACAGTGACATCTGATAGGTCATTGCTACTGATCGAGTGCAGTGATTAGCCCAATGGTGGTGCTGTGGTCCCTCTCACAGCAGAAAGTCTACAACAGGCCCTGTGTAGGGTTTAGTGGCCCACTATGATCAAGAATCGTTTCCCTTCTATCCATACTTTATCTATTTGGATGATTTGCATTAGAGAAAATATGGTGGTGGAATAGGAAGAACAATCCTCATTTGGTAATAGAGATACTCCTGCATGCTAATACTGCAGAGTTTGGGCACTGTGAAAACTGATTACCAATCACCTCTTTATTTAAACACTACTTAATGAACAAATATGCTTTGCATAGTCACATTGCTAAAGGAAATGTAGTTTTATAGTTGGAATACAAAGTCTGGTGAGTACTTCATTATTATGCATTAATAATTAATAATGATAATTATTATGCATACTGAATAAATCATGCAATTAACTGTCCCTCAAATGGGCCCACAATCTAATCTTCCTGTACAACTAAAATCAATTTCTAAAATTATTTTTGGGGGGGGGGGGTGGGGGGGGAGGAGATGTTAAAAATCAGCATGTGGGGGGATGGGAGGGAGCAGTCTTCATGCAGAGGGTGATCAAGATTTGGACTTGGGGATCTAGAGATGCGAGGGTGAAGTGCTAACCACTTAGCAACTGCCTTGCACAGCTGATAGGCCACACTGCACTCAAATGCCATTTGCATTTCTGTGTTAAATCATATGGTGTCAGACCCAGTCCCCATAGAGATGCACGCAATTAATGGAAGAGTAGATGTTAAGACATAAGTAACAGTCAATGCAGGTAGATATTTATAGATCTGTAATCTGTTTGCCATGCCATTCTTTAAATAACTTATCAACCAGCTTCTGCTTTATGAGATAAATGGGCTGATTCCTTCCCTTGAGTGGCTTCTCATCTGATCATGTGATTATCTTCAGAGCTCCAGCCATCAGCAAGGTTTCTGCATAGCAGAGCGTGCTTCTCTGCTTCATTATAGTACTTATCACCCACTGCTTGCAGCATTAACTATTGCTTGTGGTATGCGTATTGTCCTAAACATTCTTGAGCCTCCAAATCTTCCCTGGGTTAGTTGCTGGTACTTGCCAACATTTACCTGCTCTCAGGGCCATATCTGGATGACATCCCTAAACATTCTAACGTGTCTTTTTTCTTTCTTCTTGAAGAGTGCAAGCAGGGACCAAATCAAATGCATCGGGGGTGCCGGGACAAGGGCAGCAAGATGAGGCCGACCGAAAAGCAGACCAGCGCTCCTCGGTGTCAGACTTGGTGAACTCACTGACCAGTGAGATGCTTATGGTAAGTAACAGCCTGTCAGTGTGTACATGTGCAGCAGTTAATTCATGTTGCTCCAGTAGTGCTTAGAGTACAGAGGTCACCCTGACAGTCCTTTCTGTGCCAGATTTAATGTGGAATCAATAAGCAGTCACTGAGAAATGTTGTGAAGAGCATGGCTTAGCTTCAGGATATATACTAAGGAGAGGCAACATATGAAAAGATAGGGGAGAAGAAATAGTGGTACTGGTAAAGTTATCCAGAATTGGGATATTTGTATTTATATATTTATAGGGAGACAGACAGACAGCCTGATAGTAATTTATAAACATGCATGCTACAAACTCTGGTTCACA
Source organism: Hyperolius riggenbachi (assembly GCF_040937935.1). Lineage (NCBI taxonomy): Eukaryota > Metazoa > Chordata > Amphibia > Anura > Hyperoliidae > Hyperolius > Hyperolius riggenbachi. The sequence continues at coordinate 89,470,167 of NC_090656.1, forward strand.
CTGATGTTTTAATGCATATTGTGTGAGTTTATAATAATTTGCAGAGCACATGTTTTTTGAATACATTTTTAATGAATTATAAGAAAAAAGTGAGGAACTTGCAGAAGTCTCCAACCCAATATTGTGTTTCAGTGGTCGGCAATCCCCTCTCCTCTAGGGTTAAATGCTTCCAGTCCGGTGTGCTCTGTTAGGTGAACAAAGGAAGGAAGTGGACTTGTTGTGGCAAAGAATGAGAGGCCTGGACTTCAAATGAACAAGAGTGACAAACGCGAAACGCCCTCACACCTACCCCTTGTACCTCTCTCCATAGCTCTACTGAATGGATGTGAGAATCACATGGAGCCCTTATCCTTTCATTGCAGTTATTATTGTTTATTTACTGCATGTGGATTACAAAAAAACAAGCTTCTATTTTGGCTGGATGGTCTCTCATTCTTTGCCGCAACAAGTAAACCATTGCTTCCTCTATTAATTTTTTTACTACCTGGCTGGCTGGATTTGCAATGCTGACTTCCTATGTGAATGTCAGAGGCAGCTTGGTTAGCCTGAATAGCATTTTGTGAACTCTTCGAACCCACCCACCCCAACCCACCCAATAATTACACACCAGAGGTAGAAGCTGGGAGGGGGGCAGTAAGCATGTTTTTTTCTGTGAGTAAAGAATAGACCCTGCCTGCCTCCTCCGTATACTACATGGGGCAGAGCATGGAGGTGGGTGTGTATACTCTAATACAACTCGACTTCGTGTATAAGTCAACCCCTATATTAGACCCTCTTAAGTTAATTTTTTATTGACTCAAGTATAAGTCTACCCAGGAAAGTTAATGGCTACACTTGGGGATTAGGAAGAATTAAAAGATGCACTTGTGGCCCAGGAGGGGTTAATGATTGCATTGCATACAGTATTGTAGCCATTAACCCCTCCTGTCCCTTATGTGCAGCCAATAACTCCTCCAGGCCCCCAAGGGCAACAATTATTTACTCCCCCTCCTGCAGCCCAGTGTTTTCCCCCTGTCTCGTCTCTGATTTCCTTTAAATAAAAAGGCTTCTCACCATTCATACATTGCTACTAAATCAAGGTGCTAGAATGCTTAAAGTGGACCTCCGCTGTAAATTCCAAAGTGAAAAAAAGCCAGAATGGCACTTACTCGGGCTGCTTCGCTGTTTGTTTTTACCCAATGCAGTAATGGCTGGCTACTTCACTAAGCAGCAGGGAAGCATTGTGGCAGCTCTGGGATGTAACATACTCTAAGTGGCACTGCACTCCTTCTCTTTTCACCTCTCCTCTCTGAGATAGGCTGGCTCAGTGGCACAGGTAGAAGCTGGGCTTCTCCCACTCACAGATGACACAATCTCTTAGTAGTCTTTGCGAAGGCAGAAAACTGTCATGGCAGTTTTTTCTGAAAAGAGGGTGTGGCTAACCAACAAAGCCTGGATTTTATGTTTTTAGTCATTTTTTTCGTGCTACCCTGTTTTAACGTCTGCTGCCTGAGCTGATGGTGTGTGTTTCATTTTAAAATTAAGATCCAAGAATCTCATTGATATTGTACATATTACAAAAATGAGCCAGAAGCAGCCTTTGCATTGTACTCAGTGTCTGCATCAGGTATTGGCAAAATAAAGTGTTTCTGCATTGTTAGCCGTGTGTGTGTGTGTGTGTGTGTGTGTGTGTGTGTGTGTGTGTGTGTGTGTGTGTGTGTGTGTGTGTGTGTGTTCTGCACTGTTAGCCATGGTGTGTGCAGGGCCGGCCTTTGACCTGAGCGACCGGTGCGATCGCTCAGGGCGCCGGCTTCCAGGGGGCGCTCCTCTCCCCTAGCTGCATGTTTTAATATCGATGCTGCCGCTGCGGCCCCGGCTGGGTACTCCCGCTCAGCCCCCTGGTGCCGCTGCTGGGGGTGATGGGGGGGTAAACATGTCCGTGCGCCGTGATGGAGGGGGGAGCCGCAGCGCGGGGAGGGCAGCCCGACCTCTCCCTCCCTTCCTCTCCGGGCCACCCTCTGTGCTGAGGTGCTCCCCCCTCCGATGCACACTGCAGCAGAGCAGAGATAACTCACCTCCCTGGTTCCGATCGCCGGCGCCTCTCACTTGCCGCTGGTATCTTCTACATAGTCACTGATGCACACTAAACTTCCTGCTTAACAGGAAGTTTAGTGTGTATCAGTAAACTATGTAGAAGAGAGTAGACCAGCGGCAAGTGAGAGGCGCCGGCCAGGGAGGTGAGTTATCTCTGCTGCAGTGTGCATCGGAGGGGGGAGCACAGAGGGTGGCTCGGAGAGGAAGGGAGGGAGAGGTCGGGCTGCCCTCCCTGCGGCTCCCCCCTCCACTATGAGGGGGGGGGGCACCTACCTACCTACCTACCTACTCTATACTGGGGGCAGCTATCTATCTAATCTATACTGGGGGCAGCTACCTATCTAACCTATACAGGGGGGCAGCTACCTATCTAGCCAGTACTGGGGGCACCTACCTATACTGGGGGGCAGCTACCTGTCTAACCTATACTGGGGTTACCCCCTGTATAGGTTAGATAGGTAGGTACCCCCTGTATAGGTTAGATAGGTAGGTGGCCCCCAGTATAGGTTAGTTAGGTAGCTGCCCCCAGTATAGATTAGATAGGTAGCTGCCCCCAGTATAGAGTAGGTAGGTAGGTAGGTAGGTGCCCCCCCTCATAGTGGAGGGGGGAGCCGCAGGGAGGGCAGCCCGACCTCTCCCTCCCTTCCTCTCCGAGCCACCCTCTGTGCTCCCCCCTCCGATGCACACTGCAGCATAGATAACTCACCTCCCTGGCCGGCGCCTCTCACTTGCCGCTGGTCTACTCTCTTCTACATAGTTTACCTATCTAGCCAATACTGGGGGCACCTACCTATACTGGGGGGCAGCTACCTATCTAACCTATACTGGGGGCACCTACCTATCTAACGTATACTGGGGGCACCTACCTATCTAACCTATACTGGGGGGCAGCTACCTATCTAACCTATACTGGGGGCGGCTACCTATCTAGCCAATACTGGAGGGCAGCTTCCTATCTAACCTATACTGAGGGCGGCTACCTATCTAGCCAATACTGGGGGCACGCTACCTATCTAACCTATACTGGGGGCGGCTACCTATCTAGCCAATACTGGGGGCACCTACCTATACTGGGGGGCAGCTACCTATCTAACCTATACTGGGGGCGGCTACCTATCTAGCCAATACTGGGGGCACCTACCTATACTGGGGGGCAGCTACCTATCTAATCTATACTGGGGAGCAGCTACCTATCTAATCTATACTGGGGGCACCTACCTATCTACTGTATACTGGGGGCAGCTACCTATCTAACGTATACTGGGGGCAGCTACCTATCTAACCTATACTGGGGGCAGCTACCTATCTAACCTACACTGGGGGCAGTTACCTATCTAATCTATACGGGGTGCACCTACCTATCTAATCTATACTGGGGGGCAGCTACCTATCTAATCTATACTGGGGGCACCTACCTATCTAATCTATACTGGGGGCACCTACCTATCTAACCTATACTGGGGGCAGCTACCTATCTAACCTATACTGGGGGCAGCTACCTATCTAACCTATACTGGGGGCAGCTACCTATCTAACCTACACTGGGGGGCAGCTACCTATCTAATCTACACTGGGGGCAGTTACCTATCTAATCTATACGGGGTGCACCTACCTATCTAATCTATACTGGGGGGCAGCTACCTATCTAATCTATACTGGGGTCATCGACCTATCTAACCTATACTGGGGGCACCTACCTATCTAACCTATACTGGGGGCACCTACCTATCTAACCTATACTGGGGGCAGCTACCTATCTAATCTATACTGGGGGCATCTACCTATCTAATCTATACTGGGGCAGCTACCTATCTAACCTATATTGCAGGTACCAACCTATCTAACCTGTACTGGGGGCACCTACCTATCTACCTACACACTACTAAGCCCCCCCCCCCATTAGTGTATGTGTGTGGTGCGCTCACACGCGAAGAGGATGAAGGGGTGGGGGGGGGGGCTGGGGGGGCATCAAACCTAAGGCCGGCCCTGGGTGTGTGTGTGTGTGTGTTTGTGTTTATATTCTGATCTGAGGCACATAAAATGTAAACATGTTAGTTATAATATAGCAGTGAGGTGTCAGCTGCCTACAGTCAGTGATATTCTTGGTATTATACTATTTAGCTATGTGTGATGAAATTAAGGCCCAATGCTATCGCATCAGAAAAGCCAGTTTTATCAGAATTAAATACCTGCATTACTCAGTAATGATGCCTGGAAGTATCTGCTTTTCACTGCCACACACAATGACAAGAATCTGATGACTGGCCACTTAGGAAATGTCGTGCTGTTTATTCAGATTGGCTGAAAAAAATATATAACTGGCCTGACGAGTCAAGTGCTGCTTCAGTCTCAATTGTTCTAGCTAAGAAACACTGTATCTAACAAATGGCTTGAGAAAAGGTCCTGTTGATAAGAAAAGAACAGAAAGATAGAAGCGTTGCTGAGAAAACGGAGGCGTACTGGGATCAAGGGAGGGGAATAGAACAGGGGAGACAGGAATACACTCAAAGACAAGATAAACTGTGCCAATGGACAGCAGAGAGAGAGGAAAGGATTAATGTGGGGTATCTGGAACTGAGATTGAAACCTTAAAACAATTCCATGAAATCCATCTATTTCTCATTAAGGCTATTTTAAGAGCATTAAAAGGTGGATAGTGTTTCTGCTGCATTCATAAAAAGAGATTAAATATCTCTGGAATGTGAAATCCAAGCCACCCAGCTAGAAGCAGTGAAAAACAGAAAAGATGAATTCATTTTAATAGAGGTCTCCCAGGAAGACATCTATCTCTGATCTTCATTACACACTTTTTTGGTGGTGTGAGCTTGGTGTGATTGAGCCATGGGCTTCTAAGGCAGAGCTGCAGACAGAGAAAATTGCTAAATGGTTGCATAGCTCTTATGGGACCATATAATGGTGCAGCGCAGGCTTGTATCACGTGTGATGTTTCCCGAAAGATGGAGCAATTGATATACCATCTTGATGTTTCTTAAACTGGTTTTATATTACGTAACTTCAAGGTTAGCAGAGGTCACTCACAGTAGCCTCCATAATCATGAGATAAACAGTAGCTCGAGGAGTAAACCCATGCATACACAGTGTAAACATACAAACTCTATGTAGCTCGTGTCCCGGTCAGGGATCCATACTGGTTGATTCTAGTGCTGCAAGGAGAATGTGCTGTCCACCCACACCCTATCTGTATATTTTCCATTATCACAGCAGGAGATAATATATCAGTACATAAGAGCAGTGAATGGGTTAGTGCACACTGGACACCTTAGTTACTGTTATGACTGCTATGATTATTGCTACATGTCTGATTAATGGGTGTATTGTTTGTTCTCACTTAATGGTTGCAAGCATCACGCAAGTCTTCATTTCTTAAAGCAAACCTGAAGCGAAAAAAAAAGATGATATCATGAATTGTATGTGTAGTACGGCTAGTGAATAGAACATTAGTAGCAAAGAAAAGAGTCTCATATTTTTATTTTTTTTAGTTATATAGCTTTTTTTTTTTTAATAACATTGCATTATTCCGTCATATTTGCAGTTTAGAAACCACATATTTATTTATTTTATTTATTTAAGTATTTATATAGCGCCGACAAATTACGGAGCGCTGCACAGAGTATATATTGTTTTGTCGCTAACTGTCCCTCAGAGGGGCTCACAATCTAGTCCCTACCATAGTCATATGTCTATGTATGTTTTGTGTGGTAGTGCATGTATCATAGTGTAGGGCTAATTTTAGGGGGAAGCCAATGAACTTATCTATATGTTTTTGGGCTGTGGGAGGAAACCGGAGTGCCCGGAGGAAACCCACGCAGACACGGGGAGAACATACAAACTCCTTGCAGATGTTGACCTGGCTGGGATTGGAATCGGGGACCCAGTGCTGCAAGGCGAGAGCGCTAACCACTACTCCACCGTGCTGCCCAAATGACATGTGCAATTCCCTTTTTCTCCTGGGTTTTCTCCTAGGAGATCATTTTTAATCTTCTATTTAGAATAACGTTTCAGAACTTAGCAGTTAAAAAAGGACCAAAAATAGGAGAAAAAAGTACATTCAAAATTATTCTGACTATTCTTGCTGATGATTTAAAAAAGTAATTTAATGCCATGTTTAAAAATATCACTCAGGAGAAGAAGTGAATTGCATATGGGCCACTCTGTCTTTTAAAGGAGTCATCAGGGCAAATTAAGTCAAATAAGTGCTACCTAACTGGGGCTTCGTCCAGCCCCAAGCTCTAGGCCTCTAGGTCAGCCTGACGTCATCGCCGGGGACCGGGAGGCAGCGGCGGCAATCGGCTGACGCCGGAGCTGCAGCGAGGGACATGCTGGGAGCTTGGGGCTGGACGAAGCCCCGGGTAAGTAGCACTTATTTTACTTAATTTGCCCTGATGACTCCTTTAAGCTATAAAACAAAAGAAATTAGGCTGGCAAAGATCGAAGCTGAAAATCAAGTCGCTAGGGATATCAAATCTAACCCAAAAAAGTTTTACAAGTACATCAACTCTAAAAAAAGAAAGATTGACTGTATAGGACTCCTAAAGGATGAAGGTGGGAACTCGATGGTGGATGACCAAGGTAAGGCAGAGTTATTAAATGCTTTCTTTGCTTCTGTCTTCACAAAGGAAACAGCACTGTTGCAAATGACAGAGGCAGAAGAGTCTCAATCTTCTAACTGTAATATTAAATACTTAACGCAGGAAGAAATAAAGGCAAGACTAAATAAATTAAAAATAGACAAGGCACCTGGCCCGGATGGCATGCATCCTTGGGTCCTAAGGGAATTAAGTTCAGTTATAGCTAAACCCCTTTATCTTATCTTTTGTGACTCTCTTGCAACTGGCAGAGTCCCAGTGGATTGGTGTACAGCCCACGTTTTCCCATTATTTAAGAAGGGCAAAAAATCAGATCCAGGAAATTATAGACCTGTAAGCTTAACATCAGTTGTATGCAAACTATTTGAGGGGTTACTAAGAGATACTATACATGACTTCATAGTAGAAAATAATCTTATTTCTCAGCATCAACATGGGTTTACTAAAGACAGGTCCTGTTTGACTAACATGCTCAGCTTTTATGAGGTAGTGAATGCTAATATGGATATTGGGAATGCTGTAGATGTGATATACTTGGACTTTGCAAAGGCCTTCGACACTGTTCCCCACAGAAGTCTGGTGCAAAAATTGAGGATGCAAGGACTGGGGAAGAGTTTGTGTGCATAGATAGGGAACTGGCTAATGGACAGAAAACAAAGAGTAGTGGTCAATGGATCGTACTCAAAATGGGAGACTGTTAGCAGCGGGGTCCCACAGGGGTCTGTACTGGGTCCAGTGCTCTTCAATTTATTTATTAATGACCTAGTAGATGCAGTAGTGAGCAATGTTGCTATTTTTGCAGATGATACAAAATTGTGCAGAATCATCAACTCTCAGGAAGATAGTGTCATATTGCAACAGGATCTGGATAGGATGGCTATATGGGCACATACATGGCAGATGAAATTCAATGTTGACAGATGTAAAGTCATGCATTTTGGTCGTACCAATGGTCTAGCACTATACAAAATAAATGGGATACAGTTGGGGACATCAAACTTGGAGAAGGACTTAGGAGTACTCATCGACAACAAGTTAAATAATCGTACTCAATGCCAAGCCGCTGCAGCTAAAGCGAACAACATTTTGGGATGCATTAAAAAGGTAATAAAAACTCGAGATGCTAGCATAATATTGCCCCTTTTAAACTCTCTAATAAGGCCACATCTGGAATATGGAATTCAGTTCTGGGCACCACATTACAAAAAAGATATTGCAGTTTTAGAGCAGGTGCAGAGGCGAGCTGCAAAATTGATACGTGTGATGGAAGGTCTCACTTACCAAGAAAGGTTAGATAAACTGGGTTTATTTAGTCTAGAGAAAAGACGCCTTAGAGGGGATCTCATTAACATGTATAAATACATCAGAGGGCAATATAATAGCTTGGCGGATGAGCTTTTTGTCCCTAGGCCTTCTCAAAGGACATTGAGGAAAAACGTTTTAGCCATTTATTTAGGAAAGCGTTCTTTACAGTAAGAGTGATTAAGATGTGGAATGCATTGCCACAGGAAGTCGTTATGGCAAACTCTGTACCTGCATTTAAACGGGGCTTAGATGCTTTCCTTGCGTTGAAAGACATCCATGGCTACAATTACTAGGTTATGCCTAATGATGTTGATCCAGGGATTTTATCTGATTGCCATCTGGAGTCGGGAAGGAATTTTTCCCTTTTGGGGCTAATTGGACCATGCCTTGTGGGTTTTTTTTTCGCCTTCCTCTGGATCAACAGGGATATGTGAGGGAGCAGGCTGGAGTTGTACTTTGTACTGGTTGAACTCGATGGACGTATGTCTTTTTTCAACCAAAATAACTATGTAACTATGTAACAAAGTAGAAATAATGATCCTTTGAACTTTATCGCAGTAAAACCTTATCGCAAGCTGTCTCACTGTAGGTTGTTTAAGTGCTTCAGAAAACAGGACTGTGTTCCACCCAAGTTGGGTTGAATAACTCAGAGAAGCTCTTTTGCATAGATAACAACTTGAAGTTTCTTAACTCTTCCAGTACTGGAACACAATATGAGACTCTTTTCTTTGCTATTAATGTTCTACTTCTTAGCTGTGCGACACACACATTCCTATAATTCATTTTCTCATACGTTTATTTTTGCTTCAGGTTTGCTTTAAGCAAAAACACGCAGGATTCAAGAATTTTAAAAGCCAGCCAAATGATACGAGTACTTTTTGTTGTATATACAAAGCCTGTTGGCCTAAAACAAGCTGATGTGCATAAATTGCAGAATGGGAAAGCCATGAGCCAACATTTTACTCAGTGACACATCCGTGCTCCAGAGCATTGATTCTTTTCTGAACTGATTTTTATACTGATTGACACTGACTCAGCCTGTCAAAGCCCTTAAATGACATAAGCGGTAATGTTGGGTTTTCCATTTTCCCTGATCCTTGTGCTCACCTTGATAAATGCCCTGCATCTGAATCTATTTATTATCTTAATTTTGCATGTTTATTTTCAATGTATTTGCTGCCCATTACTCCAGGAACAATGGGGAAGACTGGGAAGGGCTGGGGATGTTCTACTCACTTCTCTACAAACAGGCTCAGTGGAGCAGTTATGGAGTATTGAGGTGGAAATTGTGAGTCTTATTACACATGACAGCTCCCTGCGGGGAGAACCAGTGGCCAGAACAGAATGAAATATTACAGCAAACGCAGAGAAAACTAAAAGGATCAGTAGAAAAGAGGACATCTTCATGACCACGGGGGATTTGTGGCGAAGTCCTTAATGTGACCACACACCAGTAACAGGTGATAGAGAGGGAGATGCACTGCCCAGCTGTCCAGCCTCATCTTATTAGCATTAATATTTCATGCATACATTTAGTTTAAAGAGATGAATGGTATGCAAGCTTCGGTTACTCTTTTCTTTGGTCAATCATAAAGATGTATGTATTTTAGGGCCTTCATTTTCATACATTTAAAGCCCAGCTATGCATAAAAAAGTACTTTAGTTTTGGATAGTGTGAAAAGGAATAAATACTTTTTTCAATTGTCATCTTCCTGTGTAGTAGAATTTTCTAACTTCTATTCCTGTGCTGCCCTTTAATTATGCATACCCCTGGCAAATTTTGACTTAAAGTTACTTTTATTCAACCAGCAAGTCATTTTTTGATGGGAAATTTCTTAGGTGTCTCCCAAAAGATAATAAGACAATGTACAAGAGCATTATTGTGGGGGAAAAAAAACATTTCTCAGGTTTACATTTTAGTAAAAAGTATCCAGTCCAAAATTATTCATACCCTGCTCAATAATAAATAGAATAGCCTTTATTAGCTATTACAGCAATCAAACGCTTCCTATAATTGCAGACCAGCTTTTTGCATGTCTCCACAAGTATTTTTGCCCATTCTTCTTTAGCAATGAGCTCCAAATCGTTCAGGTTGGAGGGTCTTCTTGCCGTCACCCTGATTTTTAGCTTCCTCCACAGATTCTCGATTGGATTCAAGTCGGGACTCTGACTGGGCCACTCAAACATTAATGTTGTCTGCTATCCATTTCTTCATCACTTTTGCTGTGTGTTTTGGGTCATTGCCATGCTGAAATGTCCACTGTTGCCCAAGGCAAAGTTTCTCTGCGGACTGCCTGATGTTGTCATTGAAAACCCTCATGTCTTGCTCTTTTTTCATTTTGCCGTTTACTGTGATTAGGTTCCCTGGTCCATTGGCTAAAAACCACCCCCAAAGCATTAGGTTCCCACCACCATGTTTGACAGTGGGGATGGTGTTCTTTGGGTTGAAGACTTCTCCTTTTCTATATCAAATGAACGAAACATCATTGTGACCAAACAATTACATTTTTGTTTCATCTGACCATAACGCAGAAGACCAGAAGTCTGCTTCTTTGTCCTGATGAGCATTTGCAAAGGCCAAGCGAGCTTTTGTGTGCCTTATCTGGAGCAATGTCTGTTGTATTGTCTGCCTTGAAACATTGTCACCAGCAGAGCCCAGATTCACCAGGATGGCCTTGGTGGTGATCCTAGGATTCTTTTTCACCTCTCACTATCCTCCTGGCCAGCACAGGTGTCACTTTAGGCTTCCGATGTCCTCTGAGATTTTCCACAGTGCGGAACATCTTGTATTTTTTAATAATACTTTGCACTGTAGCCACTGGAACTTGAAAACATTTAGAAATGGCCGTGTAGCCCTTTCCTAGCGTGTGAGCAGCCACAATGCGCAGCCGCAGGTCCTCACTGAGCTCCTTTGTCTTAGCCATTACTGTCCACAAACCAACTGCAAAGAGCAGCTGTTTTCACCTGTTGAGTTCTTTAAAACAGCTGTTCCCAATTAATCAGAGTAATTACGATGCTTTAGAACAGCTTGGACTATTTAGAATGGTACAGAACTTGGAATTTTCCCATAGACTGTGACAGTTTGTGAAGGGTATGAATGATTTTGGACTTGACACTTTTTGTTCAAATGTAAATAAAAGCTTAGAAATGTTTTCTTTCAACAATAATGCCTCTTGTACATCGTCTCACTATCTTTTGGGAGACACCTATGATATTTCCCGTCAAAAAATTACTTGCTGGTTGAATAAAAGTAACTTTAAGTCAAAATTTGCCAGGGGTATGAATAATTATGGGCAGCACAGTATATATTGTCACCTGGAGCTGGGGTTTAAAGGAACACTGTACTTATGCACCTAAGTATACTTACCTGTTGTCAGACCAAATAGTAACTACATTTGCTTCTCTGCCCTGGATATCAGAATTCTGGTATCTGCTGTGGTCTAATGACCCCCCCCCCCCCTCTTCCTCCTACATACACTGACAGTTGCAAACAATACTGACTACATTTCTTGCCTACCCAAAGAAGCTAGACAGTATGCCAACAGTGGGGCTTCTGATAGCTATGGGTTAGGCTTCCTGGTTTCCTCTGCAGAAGCTTCATTCCCAAAGGCATAACTGCTGTGAGATCAGCCACTGGGTGTCCCAGCAGGGAGGGGGGGACCTTGCTTCCTTGGCTTCCTTCCAGCCAATCCAAGGCCTCCTATACCCATACCCCTCAGCATACACTGTACAATCCTCTCTTACCCCATGCAGAGCAGTGCAGTGGAGATGACAGCACTTGGAATTTGAGGTGTAAGGAATGGTAACATCACAGCATGTTATTGGGAATGGGGAGTTGGCTACTCTTGATTTTTCGTTTTCTTTCTTCTGGTGGGGTTAGGATTAGTGACCACACTTACATTGACAAGGGGATGAATGGTTGGTAGAACTGTTATAGATGGGGGGTGGTATAATCCCAAGCTATTGGGGGAAAAGTGGTCAAAGGTGTGTGGAGGGGGGGGGGGGGGAGATCTGTCCCAAACTAGCCCTGTCTTGAAATTTTCTCACTCATCTTTTATCTGAAATAACAGTAGTAAAGTAAAGACATCAGTAGTGCAGCAGCTTGAATTTCAATAGACATAGTGCATTTCATTTTCATAAAACTGTACAAAATCACAGCCCTGTCACAGGCCCCATCGTTGATTTGTAATTACCCCACTGTCCCTCCAAGTCTACCTATTGGCATTTGTGGGTGGACACATATATATTGCCATGGTGGTCTTGTACCCACTCCACTGCACTGCCAGGTATGCACAATAGTGACATGTCATCATCACTGAGGCCTGTGTATTCATGTGAACAATTCAGTTTGTGGGAGGGTAAAAAAAGATTTTGGCTTTTAGAAAAATATTCCTTCACATTTTCCAATCAGAGATCACAGAGGGACCAAGAAAAAGCACATTACTAGTCATTAACTTTGAGGTGTTCTCACTGATCATGAACAGACACGTCTCCTAGGAGCCACCATAGACAGCCCTCTTACATACTTTGGCTCAGGAATAAGCATGATTGTATTGCTCTGCAAGATACAGGTGCTTCATGGCATTGCATTAACAAGAAGTGTGAGCACAGTAGTTGGCCAAATCATTAGCTCTCTGCTCAGAGGAAATCATTGCATTTCAGTTTGTTATAGGCTATAATGAAATGTCTCATACTGGGTTATGAGTCTGGAGGAATTGCTTGAAAATACAGAAAGCTGAGCATTATCTACATATCATGCTCTATGGGTTAAATACCCACTGAAAATGTACTGATCTTAAGGCAGTAGTCTACATATTTTTGAGAACATATACTGTAATTTAGCATTTTGGATTAATTAACCCTGTGTACTTTTATGTAGAACCCTGATGGGACATAACTACAGGGGTGGAGAAAGCACAGTTCTTTTTGTGAGAATGGACATTCTTACTACACTATCATTTCACTATTACATTTCCCCATAGGTGACCTTCTGTCTGGCTGGTTTATGCTCTATGGGAGCTGCCATCGTTTAGTGACCATCAGCAATAGCCACTGTTAAAATTGTTTGCATTTTCTCTCTGTCTGCAGAGGGACCACATGCTGCAATCTGACTTAATTCTAAAGCCATGTGCGAACATTAGACTTCTGACTGACAAATAGGGATGGCCGTGCTTTGGAGAACTCATGGAGAAGCATGTGATCAGTTTGATCAGCTGATCGATTTGTGAGGTCCTGATTTGCTGTGATGACTTCCTGGTTTAACACATGATCAGGACCAGCAAATCAGAACCTTACAAATCTATCAATTGATCAAACTGATCACATGCTTCTCCATGAGTTCTCCTAAGCAGGGCCATCCCTACTGACAAAATAATAATTTATGATCACGTTAGACGACAGTTTGATGTCTGTACAGGTGGGGTGCCTACTGTCTGCTGCGCCTGTCAAAAATCAGAGGCGTAGCATGTAGGAATTGAGGGAATGCTTCCTTCCTTCCTTATTGCTTCCTTCCTGCATGAAATAGAAAATCTTTTGTCCATCCTTCTCTTCCAATAGGACATTATATATAGCTTAGCGTAAATGAGCATGCAAGCTGCCACAAATGATTATTTCAGCTGACAATGTCTGTATGAGGCATAAATCATAGAGTTTTTTATTGGCCCTTTCTTGTCATGTCAGTATCTGTAATTCTTCCCTTTGAGAAGAAGTAAGGTAAACAGAGAGTGTCTTTATGTCCACATTCAGGAGGCAGGAAGGGTAGTTGATTGTTGATGATCGAACTAAAAGTGAGATTTTAAATGTGTTCTTTGCTTCTTTACTATAATGGTGCCCTTTTCTTATAATACAGCTCTGGGGTTCTTCGTGTCTACCTCATTCATCATGAATTGCCTTAAATAGAAAGTTGTGCAGGTACATTTAAATAAAATAAAGACAGATAAGGCACTTGTCCCAGATGCTATCCATCCTCTGGTATTAAAGGTGTTGAGTTCAGTTAGCAATATATTTTCTGTGATTCTTTTTCAAGTGGGTCAGTTCCCAATGACTAGTGAACAGCTGATGGTTTATCCTTATTCAAACTGTTCCCAGTTGTAGACTCTAATTTAAGTAACACTTTTAAATTGAGGTTACACCAAATGTGCAGTATAATAATCATAATCCTTTAGAGGGTTGCCACTTGTGGTATGATAGTATTTTTAAGTTTAACTCTTGGGTAATGAGATTTAAGTAAATCCAGCACTGTGGGAACTTATTTGTATTAGTGTTGTATCCTAGTATAAGTGCATTTGTGGTCCTGGAGGGAAGTGAGCCATTGAGAGAGTTCTTGAAAGTTCCAAGAAATGGTTTTGAAAAATATTTTTCAGCCTGATCACCCTCAATTATTGTTCAACCAATGACCTCAGTTCTATAAACATGTATTGGGAAGATCAGTTATCGATGAAGATTCAGGTTTCTTTCTTTGAAAGTACACCTGAAGTGAGAAGCATATGGCAGCTGCCATATTTATTTCCCTATAAACAAAGCAAGTAACGGGCAGTCCTGCTAATCTCTTTGGCTGGAGTAGTGTCTGAATCACCCACCTGAAGCAAGCATGCTGCTAATCCAGTTAGGCTTCAGTCAGAAACGTCCGGTCTGAATGCTTGTTCAGTCAGGGGCATAACTTAGCCCACTGGGTCCGTGTTGGCTGATAAAAAAAAACAACGGTGCCTTGTGTGCGCTCCCTCTTAACCCCCCCCCCCCCCCCCCCCCCCCCCCATTTGTGCATCTCCCAAACTCTCCTTCCATCCTCAAAGCAGATCTTGCAGAGCAGCAACCAGCAGAGCCTCATACTTTACATCGCCTCAGCAGCAGGACGGGTCCTCCTCCTTGCTGCAGCAGTCTATCATCTGGCGGCTTGGGACGCGGGACAGGCATTGGGAGCCACAAGGTGATAGGCTGCACGGTGGCTGCACAGAGGAGTGAGGAGGACCTGTCTCATAGCCAAGACGAGGTAAAGTATGAAGCTCAGCTGCTACTATTCTGCACCCCAGGACTGGGCCAATTTTCATTGTTTCAAAGGAAATACAAAGCTTCAGGTGTGCTTTAAATTAGACAAGACCTCCCATACCTACACCTTATTAGTATCCCGCTTGTTAATCACTTGCCCTTTGCCCCTATTACCTCGGTATACATTGTGTATAGAACAACATATCACTTTCATATCCTTGCATTTCTGTGTCTGCTGCATTATTTGGAGTTAGAAACTATTCTTCTGTCATTAGAAAATAAACAAGCCTGTCACCAAAATGGGGCTATGTGTACCGGTATGTACTATTGTATGTGAATTACAGGCGTTATTGCTTTTTAGGACCAAAGTGTAACGATCGGTGGGCGCAGAGAGTATCTGATTACCGGTGATCTGCAGTATCACCGGAAATACAGATATATACCAGATTATAAGTGATCTGCAGTCTCACCGATAATCCGATATACAAACTAACCTCTGTTCACCCGAGTAGAGCGTTGTGTTTGGTGCAACAGTAATACAGAGGACAAGCCTCAGTGCAGCAAGGAGTACTGCACAGATACCTTCCACAGGTCTGAGCTCTCCAAAACGGGAGGAGTCAGACTAACAGTGGGAAGGAAAGTCCGAAAGTGACACTCAGACGCAAGTGTCACTAACGGGACAAGGAACCGCCTCCAATCGTGAGGTCGGTTCTCGAGGTCGGGCAAGCCAAGTCGTAAACACACAGACAGATAAGGTACAAGATCAGCAGACAAAAGGCAGAGTCAAAGTACAGGCAGGGTTCGGCAACGGGGTATCAGATATATCGGGGTACAGAATCAGGAGGCAGAAACAGAGTCTAGGAGCGAGCCGGGGTTCGGCAACGGAGTATCAGAAATAACGAGGTACAAGATCAAAGTTCAGAAGAGTAGTCAAGGCAGGCAAGAAGTCATAACAGATAATCACAATCAAACTAGTACTTTAAGCTATCAACGAAATCTAGCTTAGTGTAGGATTACAGCTCCAGCTGGTCCCGGCACACTAACGGATCTGACTACGGATCTGGGTGCTCCCACATGTGTGATCGCACGCCAGACAAAGAGCAAGTGAACAACCAGCAGTATATATACTCTAGGACCTTTCCAGGACCTCCCTAATTGCTGGTCCAATGGGAGCAGTGGAATTTGTCAGCTGACCCAGCTGGTCAGCCGACACCCTTCTAACTGCTATTTAAACTCTGCCTCTGTGCTCGCGCGCGTGTAAGTCTGAGTCTTGGTGGACTACCAGTCCCAGCCACACCAGTACTGTCATGCAATGTATCTAATGCGGGGGCCGCCTCTGATGCGGATTCCGCCGTTACCAATGCGGATTCCGCCGCTCTGCCTGGACGGCTTGCGGCGGTTTTTCCGCGTTGAGACGCGCTGTCAGACGCGGAAACAGCCGCCTCCCTCTGAGTGCTAGCGGCGGCTTTTCCGCGTTTCCTCACAGTACCCCCCCCCCCCCGAGGAGTGGACTCTGGACAACTCCCACCAGGTTTCTCGGGATGTGAGGCATGAAATTCTCTCCTTAATTCGTCTGCATGCATGCGCGTCCCTGGTACCCATTGCCTTTCCTCAATGCCGTACCCTTTCCAGTGTACGAGATATTGTACTGAATTTTGCACAACACGTGAATCTAAAATCTTTTCCACCTCATATTCAGGTTGATCATCTACCAACACAGGGGGAGGAGGAGCGGAACCCACCTGGACCGCAGGTTTGAGTAGGGACACATGAAACGACCTTACGCCCCGCATGCTGGCAGGAAGATCAATGGCGTAAGTCACATTATTGATTCTTTTGGTTACTGGGAATGGACCCACAAACCTGGGACCCAGTTTGGTAGAAGGCTGCTTCAGGGTCAAGTGACGTGTAGACACCCAGACTAACTCCCCTGGCTGAAACTTCCATTCCACGGATCGTCTTTTGTCTGCCTGACCCTTCTGACTCTGGAACGCCTTCTGCAAATTCCCCTTAACAATTCCCCAATTGTCCCTAAGTGATCTTTGCCAATCCTAGAGTGCTGGAAATGGGGATGACACGACTGGAAAAGGGGAAAATTTGGGTGATCTCCCTGTCACAATCTGGAATGGAGAGAACCCAGATGAGGAATTCTTCAAATTATTCTGTGCAAATTCCGCAAAGGGCAAAAAACCTCACCCAGTCAGTCTGTGCTTCCGCAACGTAACATCTTAGGAATTGTTCCAAAGACTGATTGATACGTTCCGTCCGTCTGCCCATTGGTCTGTGGGTGGTAGCCCGACGAAAAAGACAACTTCATGCCCATCTGGCGACAAAATGCCCTCCAGAAACAAATTGGACTCCCCTATCCGACACAATGTCTTCCGGAATGCCATGCAACCGGAAGACGTGAAGGATGAACAACTCGGCCAGTTCCTGAGCCGAGGGGAGTCCTTTCAGGGGCACAAAATGGGCCATCTTGCTAAAACGGTCGACTACCACCCAAATGACCGACATTCCTTCAGACCTGGGCAATTCTCCCACAAAATCCATGGACAAGTGGGTCCATGGCTCACTCGGGGTGGGCAAAGGCTGCAGCTTACCTACAGATGCCAGCCGGGAGGGTTTACTCCTGGCACAGACCGCACACTCCCTGACGTACTCTTTGCAATCTGTTGCCAAAGAAGGCCACCAAGCACACCTGGCAATCAGATCCTGTGTTCTAGCCGCTCCCGGATGACCAGCATTCTTATGGGCGTGAAAGAGGTGCAGGATTTGTAAACGAAAGGGCAAAGGGATGAACATAACCCCTTCGGGTTTTCCCTCAGGAACGTCCTGCTGAAATGGACCCAAAACCTCCGTCCAATCCTCCCAAGTCTCTGTTGCGGCTAACACTAGTTCCCGCGGGATGATAGACTCAGGAGCGGGTGGCTGTGCCGTTTCTGGTTCA
This sequence comes from Hyperolius riggenbachi, assembly GCF_040937935.1. Lineage (NCBI taxonomy): Eukaryota > Metazoa > Chordata > Amphibia > Anura > Hyperoliidae > Hyperolius > Hyperolius riggenbachi. Next base: position 89,488,083 of record NC_090656.1, read on the forward strand.
AAACACCTGGAGAGGGCATCTGCCTTGACGTTTTTGCTGCCTGGGGTGTACGTGATTATAAATCTAAACCTTGTAAAAAACAAAGACCATCGGGCCTGACGGGGACTCAATCTCTTCGCCCCCTCGATGTATTCCAAGTTCTTATGGTCGGTGTAAACTGTGATTGTGTGTTCTGCCCCCTCTAACCAGTGGCGCCACTCCTCAAATGCCAACTTAATAGCCAGAAGTTCCCGATTGCCTATATCATAATTTTTCTCTGCAGGTGAAAACCTGCGGGAAAAATAAGCACATGGGTGTAATCTGCCCTGCAACCCAGACCGTTGCGACAGCACTGCCCCCACCCCAACTTCTGAGGCATCAACTTCCACAATGAAGGGAAAGGACGTGTCAACATGCCTCAAAATTGGTGCTGAGCAAAATAATCTCTTCAATAAAGCAAATGCCGTCACGGCTTCAGGAGACCAGTGGTTGGTATCCGCCCCTTTTTTTGTGAGACTGGTAAGG